>NC_071388.1:84731363-85034770 GCF_022682495.2 Desmodus rotundus | reverse complement strand
AGCCACAGGGAAGACACATTAGCCATTCAGCCCCAGCTGAGCTCCTATACCACAGCCAGCTGATCTGAAAGAGCTACCTGGGACATCTAGCCGCCTCAGAATTCAGATTGTTTCAGCATCATCTGGTTTTTGTTTGCAATCACTTGAGATAGTCCACCAAGGGAGCTTCTGTCACCGTGAGAGATAAATTGTTTCAAACCGTTAAATTTGGGGTGGTTTGTTATGCAGCAATAGATAACTGGAACGGCAGCACGTTCTTGTCATTCTTTGAGAACTTCCTTACACATAGGCTTATTGTGTACGTTCCTGTGACCGCCCTGGAATTAACCATTCATCCTAGTCTCTACTAGTGGAGAAAAATACTTAGAAACTAATATCTGGGTGTTAGATGATCTCATTGTAATAATAGGGCTCTAATTTGAGGTCCTTTCAGGGGTCAGAACTAAAATATATAATATAGGTTATGTATGTATGTATATATATGTACATATTTTTATTTATCTATCTAACCATGAGCTCACACTGAAAAACTTCAATTCTAAACCAAATATTCAGAGTTTATTGCAGCCATTTCCTTTATCTTATTTGTAACTCTCATCTCTGACAACATTTTTACATATTTGATCAATCTCCCATACTTCATACCAACTTCGTGCTGAGGGAGCCCTTGCTTCCCTCAGTGTAGATGCCCTTCTCCCCCTGCAAAATTTTAACAGATACCCAGCAAAGATACTGATGATCCGCCCATCTACTGTGTAAGTCCCAACCTTTATTGCCCCATTAATGACTTTTAAACAGAATGAAGACGGAAGGAAGGAAGGAAGGAAGGAAGGAAGGAAGGAAGGAAGGAAGGAAGGAAGGAAGGAAAGAAAGAAGGAAGGAAGGAAGGAAAACTCTATTAAATGGAAATAGTAGGAAAAAGCACAACATGAAAGATGAAAAATTCTTCGGTAACCCAAAGCAGACTGGACAGAACTGAAGAAATAATCAGTACACTTAAAGATAGATCAATATACTTTATTCGAAGTATAACACAAGAAGGAAAATGATTTAAAGGAAAAAAATAGAAATGTGGGACAATAACATGCGTGTAATTGAAGTCCCAAGTAGAGAAGAAGAGAGAGATGATTGAACAGAAGCAATATTTGAACAGATAAAGGGAAAAAGTATTTTTCAAAATTAACACAAAGGCAACAAACCACAAATTCAAGAAGCTCAGAGAATACCAACCTGAGCAAAGAAAAAACAAAACTAAAGCCCACTTAGATGTATCATAGTCACACTGGTAGAAAATCAAAACTAAAGAGAAAATCTTAAAGGCACCCACACCTCAGGACTCCTTGGCTTCAGAACTCATCAAACCATCAAACGGTACACTTGTAGCATTTTGAGGAGAAAAAAATGTTTCAGCACTAGGCGCTTGCTCCATGCTCGGACTTGAATGAGTCACCAGGCCACCCTGGAAGAGAAAATGCTTCCTTACTTGTCAGTTTCAGCACATGTCAGGAATTTGAGAACAAATTAATGAGGAGTACCAAGGTGTCACTGTTTATAGAGAAAAAAAAAGAATTACAGCAGATTTTCATCTGAAATAATGGGAACCTGAGACAAATAAGCATCTTCAAATGACTGGAAGAATAAAAGAAGCTATCTAGCCTAAACATCTTGCAAAATTGACAGTGAAAAAAGACTTTTCAGGAAAAAAAGAATTTATTTGAAATAGAACTTCATTTCAACATTATAAGAAATCTTGAAGAAACTCCTTCAGGCAAGAGGCATATAATAGGTGGATCTGAATCTATACAAAGAAAGAAAATTCACCAGAAACAGTAAAAATCAGGGTAAATATAAGATTTGTTTTATTTACAGTTACTTTAAAAGTTACTTGACTCTCTAAAGTTAAAAATATTAGCAATGTATTTTGTGGCTTATAGCCAAAGAATATAAGAAGAAAAGGAAGTATGGAAATACTATAATGCTTGAAAATGGACTTTAACAAGTTAAAAATATACATTGTTAGTCCTCCCCAATTATTAAAAATAAAAGCCTGAAAAAAATGAAAGCTGTTTATACTTATGAATGCAGACACATAATTTGAAAATGCATTTTAGCTAACCAAGTTCAAAATATATTTAAAAATGCTACTAGTGAAAGTCTCTTAATAAAAATATAACAAATAAGTTTCAAAATCATAGCATTATTTTAAATCTGCAATCATAACACCCTGGAATGGAAGCACTGCATTGAGAGACAAGGATAAACTATTGCAGCCCCTGCCTTGATGTCCCCTGGTTTCGAAAGTGCTTACTAATAAGATTAGAAACGAGATGAATCACCATGATTAATATCCTCAGATGATAAACGTACCTACTTACACAAGAAAAAAATCATTACAAATACTACAAAGAGAAAATGACATAAAAATTGTCCAATTTCATTATGCATATGTAGACAATAGTTTCCATATAAAACAGAAGGAAAATACTAAAAATGTGATAAATATAAGTAAAATTCCTACTTACAAGACAAGCAATTGTTTAAATGTAAAAATACAGAAGATATATAGAAATTGTTTACTTTTGTATATTTGTTGATTTTTTCTAATTTTTTTTTTGAATTTGATAAACTCAATACTATAGAAATCTTAAAAATAAGCTTGAATGGGGGAGGTATTTTTCTAAAAATATTAAAATACTTTAAAATTTACAATGTCGCCCTGGCTACTGTGGCTCAGTGGACTGAGCGCCAGCCTGTGAACTGAAGGGTCCACGGTTCAATTCCTGGTCAGGGCACATGCCTGGGTTGCAGGCCGGGTCCCCAGCTAGAGGTGTGCGAGAGGCAACCAATCAACATTTCTCTCCCTCCCTTTCTCCCTCCCTCCCCCTCTCCACAAATAAATAAATAAAATCTTTAAAAAAATAAAAATAAAATGATTAATTAAAAAATTTACAATGCCAAAACTATGTTACTGATGTGTAAATAAAGAGAGATCACTAAAATAGAATAGGAATTTTTTTTAAAGCAAAACATATATGGGTAAAATATACAATAAAATTATCATTGTTTTCATTTTAGTTCAGGAATAACAGAAGTATTTTTCACTTAGTAAAGAGACAAATGAACAACTTTTTGGGAAATATGAATATATATATATATGCAGTATACTCACACAAAATATATAACTGTAGTAAAAATGAATTCCATAAAAATTAAAATTTTCAATGGAAAAATAAACACACAATATAAAAATTTATGAATGGATATTTACATAATGTAAGAAGCAGTGAAACTTTTCTAAGAGTGATATTAATACCAGATCTCTAATGAGTGTTAGAATCAACCATATGTTTAAAACATCTACATACCAAATTAAAGTAAATAAACAAACATATAACTGGAAAATAAACCAAATGGAAAATGTTGCAGTGTATACCAAAAGTTTGTACTTCTTGATACAAAGAATGTTCTCACATAATAATAAAAACCATACAAGTACCTCAGTAGAAAAACTGGAAAGGATATGAACAGATGATTCCAATGAGTAACATTGGATATAAAATACATTACCTGAATAGAAATTAAAGAATATTTATTTAAAACTTATTTTTAAATTATTATATTGGGAACTATTAATGAAATATATGTGGGAAAATGGATATTTTTATCTGCAACAACCACATGGTAGTTTGGTATAATTCTGGAGGCATGATGAAACCAAAAACTTTAATGCATCTCTTTATACCTCAAAATTCCACTTCAAAAAGTATTTTGTCCTAGCCAAGTAATTGGAGAAGTGCAAAAATATAAGTATATAACATTGTAAGTATACAAAGTGAAAGTACAGTACATAATATGATTATCAATTCTGTAAGTAAGTAATGAAACATAATTATTTTAAAAAACTTTTTAGCTTTATTTCATCTCATGCAATTGTAAGTCCTGCAAGAATCTAGACAAAGGAAGTGTTTGTACTCATAATGCTAATGGAAAGTTATTTGTGCTAAAAACCCTTGTCAGATACATTTTCATCTCTAGGCTATGACATTCCCATGTGTAGCTGTTGTCAGTGCACTTGTGTAGGCACGTGAACACTGGATGTGAAAAGACCCTGACATACTTTCAAGTCTAAAAGCTCCATTAAACTGTATTGATTCTTTATTGAGTTGTTTCTTTCACCTTGAATGTCTGCGATGGATTTCAAGCAAATGCAGCAACAAATCAAGTGTTCTTCCTTGGAAAGAGATGGATGTTTTGCCTATTGTCAATCTTTGCCTGAGTTTAATTACCATTTCTTTTTTCTTGTATGGAGTTTTGAGTATCTGTTTTAGACGTCTTATCTGTATCTGTCACAGTTCTGTTATCCTGAGTGTTCTAGAATAATTTTAATAGAGAAGATAGTCTCTGAATTTATGGATGCCAGTTTTCTCACAGTTAACGGCAGTATTCATGATTATAAGCACCGTTGTATGTCAAAGCTACAGCGAATAGTCTCTGCAGGTCGTCTGAAGTTGGTGATAGCACTTTGGACAAGTCCCTTGAACATTCTCCCTGACCCTTGCTGTCTTATTGTAAGATGATGAATTTGGTTGCTATAAATGGCTTTTGCAAACAATCATTTTTAATTCATAATTAGTTCTGTGGTTAATAGATAGACTTTGGATCAGATAAACCTTTACAATATTAGTATCCAAGTCCCATTATTTAGTGGCTGTATAACCTTGGGAGAGTTGCTTAACTTCAATCACTTCAACTTTAACATGAGAATAAGAGACCAACTTACAGCAAACTTAACTAAAAAGGCATGTAACATATGGAGCCCAGTGCCTGATTCCTGAATGAAGTGATTAGTGTTTATCTTTGATTTTCTAATAACTACATCCCTTTTCTATATTCTACTTTGTGATTTGTAGAACCTCCCGCCACAGAAGCCAGCTGTCAGTTTGTCTAGCCTCCCTCGCAACTATGCACAGGTATCTATGTAGAGGTTGGTAATCACAGCACTGAATCTAGTGGCTAATAAAATAAAGGTCTATGTTGAATTTATTTGACAGGGTTATGGTAAAGATAGAAACTTCCCTTAATTTCCAGTGACCTTTAAGGAAACTTCGCTGTGATTTTCAGCAGTGTTCCTGCATGTTTTATCTCCAGGAATATTTTGGTCATTCTATAGATTACTTAATTTTTTTAAATACCCTATTTTCCACTTAAATTAGCCAGTCTTTTTCTACTGAATACAAGTAGAACCTTCACTGAAACACTAGCACGTAATACTAGTCTTCAAATGGTGGTGGTGGTAGTTCCTCATAGTTGTGGAGAGAACTCATGTTAAAATGTGAATGATCGAATGTTGATAATTGCTGAAGCTAGAAGATGAGTATACTGAAGTTTATAACACTGTTTTCTATTTTTATATATATTTAAAAATTCCTGTGATATTAAAAAACTTTACATAAATGTATGCATGACAGACGCATGTTGTGACAAAAGGAAATTGTTTAATTCTTCACAGCTACTTCACAGTTTATTCTTAAAATCAAATAAAAGAAATAACTCCAAGAACTGACAAGTTCCAAACATAACGCTTTATTCAGCTTAACTTTTTGTTTATATTGTGAATGTGTACGTGCCCCAGGTGGAGATTGCAGTTATAAATGAGGTGAGGGCACAAGCAGAGACCTACATTCTTCCTTCTGTGTTAATATATTAACCCACGATAAGTTTTGCGTTTCAAATGTTGATCATGCAATTTCTACAAAGAATCAAATTTTACATTAAAATGTGAAGCAGGGTGCAAGATAAACAAATTATGACTAAATTTTAAAAGTAGTTTTAGGACTAGATACTGCTAATAAAATTGTGCTTTTGTCAGATGATCTGCTTTGAAGTATATATTATGGTAATCAATGCTTTAAAATATTAAAATAATGCCAGCGATGTGCTGAGTAGTTGATATTAGACATATACACCCATCTGGAGATGTTAATTCAAATGAGATGTTTAACCCAGTAAAATGCATAGCAGGAAAAAATAATGGGTACATTTCAAAGTACAATTTGTCTATTTAATGATGAAATTAAAGTTAATAAATCTAAATCAGTAACTGAACAGAACGGTTTTGTTCTGAATTGCAAAGTATTATTAATTATTTTATAAAGATATTGTTATAGAAAAAGACTCTCTAAGATATTTGTAGATAGGAATATGGACAGACACTAAGGTCAAACAGTAGTGTTTAATTAATAGATGGAAATCAGATGGGAGGAAGTCACCCTTTTTACATACACTAATGATATCCTAATATTGGGAAAAGATTAAATTGAATCTGTGTAAATCTACAAATTCATTAAGAACTGTGGAATCATAAAAAGTTCTTCAAATTTATGCATATGGGTATATACTCATAATCCATTTTGCCCATTTGTAAATGTATGTTGTTTGGAATAAAATAGTCTCTAACTCCAAAACCTTTAGTACAGATGTATTAAGAGTATGTTTTTTAAAGTATATTTTATTGATTATGCTATTACAATTGTCCCATTTTTTCTTCCCTTTATGCCCCTCCATCCTGCACCCCACCCCCCACCAATATTCCCCACCTTAGTTCATGTCCATGGGTCACATATATAAGTTCTTTGGTTTCTCCATTTCCTATACTATTCTTAACCTCTCCTTGTCTATTTTGTACCTGCCAATTATGCTTCTTACTGCCTGTACCTTTTTCCCCCATTCTCCCCCACCCTGATAACCTTCCATGTGATCTCCATCTCTGTAATTCTATTCCTGTTCTAGTTATTTGCTTAGGTTCAGTTGTTGACAGTTGTGAGTTTGTTGTCACTTTACTGCTCATATTTTAGATCATCTTCTTTTTCTTAGATAAGTCCCTTTAATATTTCATAGAATAAGGGCTTGGTGATGATGAACTCCTTTAACTTGACCTTATCTGGGAAACACCTATCTGCCTTTCCAATCTAAATGATAACTTTGCTGGATAAAGAAATCTTGGCTATGGGTCCTTGCCTTTCCTGATTTGAATACTTCTTTCCCACCCCTTGCCTGCAAGGTTTCTTTTGAGAAATCAGCTGATAGTCTGGTGGGAACTCCTTTGTAGATAACTGTCACCTTTTCTCTTGCTGATTTTAAGATTCTCTCCTTATCTTTCATCTTGGGTAATGTAATTATGATGTCTCTTGATGTGTTCCTCCTTGTGTCCAATTTCTTTGGGACTCTCTGAGCTTCCTGGACTTCCTGGATAAACATTTCCTTTGCAGGATTGGGGAAGTTCTCCTTCCTTATTTTTTCAAATAAGTTTTCAATTTCTTACTCTTCCTCTTTTCCTTCTGTCAGAGGTTGGAATGTTTAAAGTTATCCCAGAGGTTCCTAAGCCTCTCCTCATTTTTTTGAATCTTGTTTCTTCATTCTATTCTGGTTAAATGATTATTTCTTCCTTTTGTTCCAAATCATTGATTTAAGTACCAGTTTCTTTCTCATCACTGTTGGTTCCCTGTATATTTTTCTTTATTCCACTTTGCATAGCCTCCACTTCTTCCTCTATTTTGTGCCCATACTTGATCATTTCTGTGAGCACCCTGCTTACCAGTGTTTTGAACTCTGCATCTGATAGGTTGGCTATCTCCTTGTCACTTAGTTCCTTTTCTGGAGTTTTGATCAATTCTTTCATTTGGGCCATATTTCTTTGTCTCAGCACACCTGTTTGTTATAAGGGGTGGAGCGTTAGGTATTTGCCACGGCAAGACAACCCACTTGCTGTGTTGTGGTGCTGTACATGGGAGAGGGGTCAGGTGGGAAACAATGCCACTTTCTGGGCCCACTTTCAGTCACTTCCAGGCTATCGACAAGCAAAGTGGGCTCTTTTGGTGCTGATTCCTGGGCAGGTGGGCTTGTGTACATTCTGAGACCCTATGGGTCTCTCCAATAAACTCTCCTGTGAGACTAGGAGTTTTTTCCGCCACCACAACCTCCACAGGTTTTTACATCCAGAGGTTTTGAGGCTTTAGTTTCCCTGTGCTGGATCCCTGGGTTGTGTTATCTCTCTCGCTCCCCAGTTGTTCCTCCCAGCTTATCTGCATATGAATGTGGGACTGTCTGGTCCATCAGCCATCCTGTGCCCTCTCTGCTCTGGCTGCCTGTCTTCGCCCCCTACCAGTCTGGATGAATGTTTCTTCTTTAACTCCTTGGTTGTTGGACTCCATACAGTTCTATTTTCTGGCAGTTCTGGTTATTTTTTGTTTTTAAATTTGCTGTTATCCTTCTTTTGGTTGTGCAAGGAAGCAAAGCATATCTACCTATGACTCCATCTTGGCTGGAAGTACAAGTATAACTTCTCTTATGACTTTTTTTAAAATTCAAACATCCACACTAGTTTTGCTTCCTAAATGCAACTCAAATCCCTTCTGTAGCAGACTTACTATTAATGATTTAGTACAGGTTCTTGTCATCTTTTGCCTAGATCAGTATGAATATCATGTAGCCAATTTTTGTAATTATTATCTGTCCACACTCAATTCCTTTTAGGTACTGTAGTTTATTGATTCCTACATACAGTTTTCATAGTTTAACTTATTTGAAGTCAGAATATTTCCTACAATCACTGTCGGCCAGGGGTCAGGCATGATGAGGCTATTAATTTTTTCCCTAAACATCAAGTGCCCCACCCCAGCACCATAACTGCCATGGTTGCCAACAGCTTAGGGGAAACCCCAGGAACAACGGTGGAATGACATTTCTAAAGAGAAACTCAAAAGTAATCTAGCTTTACATGACCTTAAACCTAGCTTTTGGGCACTAATGGCTTTTAGTGTTTTTATTAATTCTTTAAGAAATCTTGTGTTACTAACATTCTTGATGGCAAAGAGGAAGATTTAGTTTGTAAAATTGATATTGACCACTCTGACTTGAGAAATAACTCAATATTTGTATACTTCTTATGAAAAAAGTTTTGAAAATACCTTATCCAGTTTATTTCCATTATAATATCCATTTTTAATGTATGCACAAAGTGGTAACTGATAAAAATCAATGTTTAATAAATTCTAAAAATAGCCTTTCCACAAATATAAAGATTTTTAACTGATCAGAACACATTGCTTTGTTTAATTAACAGTTTAATTAGCAGTGATTTTTTTACTAGTGCATCTTAAAATCTTTGGCATCTTGATTTAGAATGCAGTAATTATCTTGTCACCTTTCAAATTGGTTTACCTCTAATTAAAAACAAAATAGCCATTCAACATCTCTCTGTTGCCTGTTAAATACAGTCATAACTCAGGAGCATAATGGTGCCTGTTTAGGTTGGGTTATCTAGAAACGGAGACCTAAGCAGAATTCTTGTGAGTGATTTGCTGATGCAATGCTTTCCTGTTAAACCTGTGAGTGCTGGGAAACAGAATGTGGGCTCAGCTGAATTCCATGTAAATTCTAGGTAAAGAAAGTGTTCAGCTAATCCTATTGGAAGCTTCTGCTGGCTCTGTACTGTACCGATGTAGTTAAGTTGAAACTGTGTTTTCTAGAACCCCCTTATCTCCATTGTTTAGGGTTTATGGTTGGCCACAAAAGAAATACACATGCATTTTGGGAGGCAGAAGTGAAACAATAGCCATTATCCTCTGGAGGTCAGGGAAGGGCACCAGATGCTGTTGCAGATTGCTCACGTTGTTGCTGATCTGTTGGCTCTCAGGCATTGCTCCAGGCGCAGCTGGGTCCGTGGACACTCCAGCTTCCATTTGATCTGCTTTTGTGTTTCTCTAAGTTCTGGGCCACATGAATGCGCAGCTCCACAGTTCAGGTCTCCAGCTGCATCTATAGTTCATCTACATCCTTGTAGTTGGAAGCAGTGGGAGACAGACTTGGATTCCAGTTTGTGCTTTCTGGTTCTTGTCAGTTCACATGAGCTCCAGTTTGCTCTTGATCTCTCCCACTTTATGTCCAACTTGTTTCTTCCTAACTGCCCTTATGCTGACTTTTGGCAACTTCAGGTCTTCCATTAGGTGGAGAGTCAACAGTCTTCGTAGATTTCTTTGCCATCACTCACAATTGTATCGAATGCCTATACACAATCACTTATTTCATATCACTGTACCCAAATCCTGGATGATACAGACCCCTAGATCAGGAATGCCACTATAGAATTGTCCCTACATGACGAGGAGGCCAGGCTTCCTTTTCTACCCCATGTCAGACATTGGCAATGGGCCACCCTACAGGAAGGGGGCAGTAAACTCCCAAGCATTTCTGGAAAAATGACTCTTGTAGACTGGGGGCAGTTCACCTGAGAAGGATGCAGCAGTGGGTGGTTGGTGGCCCACACTAACAACAGCTGGGTGAGCATGTGAGATGTGGGCAGGCAGCTGATAGCATCTACTACAAGATCCTACAATTACCTTCTATGTAATTTGTAGCCTCATTTCTTGGGTCCTCATATGGGCTCTAACTTTGACCACAGTTAGTCTTTTTTTCTATTTAACCATCCATTTCTTTTTATATCTCAGACCTAGATGTATTTTCTTTTCTTTCTGCCTGGAAAATTGCTACGTAACCTACTAGATTATTCTCCAATGTGCCTTTCTCTGGGCAATCACATCATCTGTACATATCTTTATTATAGTAATTATTTTATTTGAGTTACAGATATATCTCTGATTTTTAGGTTGAATGCTTGGTAACTCCAGATTAGCTATTATTCAAAGTTGGTGGGATTAAATCTGAAAGGTTAAATTGCCTTGTATCTTGGGTAATTGAAATTAGAAAGCTAACCATATTGCATTTTCAAATCTTAATATTTATAATGTATGTGTACATTAAGAGGATTCTAGTTCAGCTGTGCATGAGTTACCATATTCTTATGGGGAAAGTCAGGGCAAATGGAAATTAGGAGCATGTGGCCTAGAGTAGCTTTGTTTTCCTGTTTTGTTTTGTTTTTTAATTAGCCCTCCAAATGAATAGCTCAACAGACAAATTGCTTGAATTTCTGTGTGCTCATGAAAGAATACACAGGAGGTTCATTTTCTCTCTTACATTTTTCTGACAAGCAGTTTGAGTTTCACTACTGTTTTCATATAGTGTATTGGTAACAGCTACTAAAAGAAAGATAAGTAGAAACAAAGGTAGAAACATATTTGAGAACCAAAATTCTTCTGACAATTTCTAGAAATTTTGACAATTTCAAAATTTCCCTGAATAATTTCTAGAAATTATTATAAGATTTCAAGACCAAACTAGAATTACCTATACTATAATTTATAGAACCCTGTTTTGGAGCTGGATTTTAACTCAGTGGTTAACAGAGGCATTTGCGATGTGGAAGCTGTGCAGGTCGTTCAAACAGGACAGTAGTCAATGAACAGAGGGAGGGTCGCTCATATGTTGTAGAGCCTGAAGGTTTCTTTCCCCCAGAGGATATTGCTAGGAGAAAAAATGACAATGAAAGATATGAACAAGGAAATAACTGGATAAATTATCTAAGAAAAAATATAAAAGGCAGAAAGCTAAACATAATATATTGAAATTAAAGAGCTCAAATTTTAAGTTGTTTTTATATAATGTAAACTGCATATTTTTTCCATAATTAATACTAAGTGTTATAGCGGACAGTTCAGAATGACCAGTGCTGAACACATAAAGGTTTATGTTGTGCTCTCCTTACAGTTTAATTTGGTGTTGGCAGATGTTCTTCCCCATAATTCAGGAGTCATGGTTTCTTGTACCTAGTTTTGCCACAGTGTTTTATGGCTTCCTCGGAGTCTTCCACTGGGTCCTGTCTCCTTGTTCAGCCGCTTAGGAGAGCACTGAGTAAAGAGAGTCGGCATGGCATTTTAGGACTTTCTTGATTTCTTTCCAGAAGTAATTGCTTGATCCCAACCTGACTAAAAAGGAGACTGAGGAATGCCATCTTCCCGTGTGCTCAACAGGAGGGAACTGGATGCTGTACATGTGACTAGTCTCTACCAGTAGTGGCCTTATGAGCTTGGCTGGGGCTGGGCAGTCAGACTGCCTGAGTCCAGCTCCTGATTGGTCTTTATCAGCTCTGATGGACAATTCAGCAAGTTAACTTTCTCTGAATTCCTCAGCTGCCTTCTCTGTAAAATAGGGGCAAATAATAGAATCTACCTCATAAGATTGTAATGAGGATTAAATTAGTTAATATAAGAAAGTATTTATCTCAGCATCTTTGTGTGTTAATTTTACTGAGTGTTTTCACCATCAACACTTATAACCTGCTAAAAGAAAACTGAAAGTAATTTTTAATTGATATCACTTAGCAACATTTCATGTAAATACTACTGACACTGACATGAGGGCCAATCTGAACTAGAAGGACATTTCTGGGGAAATAAAATCCCACTAGACACTGGGGAAAAAAGCTTCTAGATACAGTTTACCCCCTATTTCTGAATGAGAATGAGACAAGGAAATCAAGGAAGATAGCTAAAATAGGGATGATTTTGGCTCAATTTCTTTAACCACCTTTCTGTTCTACCCTGGGGGCCTTCGGGATATTCAGACAATCATGTGTAAGTGTTCCTCTAAATCCTGTTGGTTGAACTGGGCATTATAAGTCAAACTGGAAAAGGAAGGAGGATATAGCAATGCAAAAACAAACAAACAAACAAAACAGTCCTAACTAGTCACGACTGTGATTCAGACATCTGCACTTGATTATAAGTACTTTGAAACAAAGGTAAAATGGAGAAAATGGATGAATGGGAAATTGAATGAGGGAAATATATGTATTTTCATATATCTGAGTGTCCTTCCCAATTGGCCTAATTCCACTTTTTGAATTTTTTTTTTAACTTTTTTTCCTATTTATGACTTACATTTCAGCCCAGCCGGACTGCTGGGCCATCATAAATAAATGCCACATTGTTCTAATTTCATTTCCTTGTACGTACTATTTTCTCTACTAGAATAATATTATCCACTCTTACATCTAATATCACTTATTAGAATTTTTCCAATTTGTACCAATTATGATAAACTAGCTGCTGTCACAAATATCCCCTAGGACATATCATAATTCAAACACATATTAATTGCTTGCTTATGAGACAGTAGTTGTAGGCAATCCGTTGGCCATGCAGTCTTCTCTCACACAGCCACTCAGAAGGTCAGAGGCTCTTCCACATACGGCTTCCAAGTCACCCTGTGGGCTTCTTCTTTATTCCAATTAGAAGAAAGAACAACATTAAGTAGTTAATGTTCTAATAGGCAAGTTCTAAAAGTGATGGTTGTACTCTTCCTATTCAATTAGCTAGAGCTCACTCATATAACCAAATTACATGGGGGCTGGAATTGTATTCTCGATGTACATTCAAAGCCCATCTCAGAGGATGCTTCTTTTATAAAGCCTCTCCTGATTCCCCCGAGTTCTACTGAGTTTCCTTGAACTGAGCTAAGTCACCTGTCTTATTTGACTTGAAGAAGAGCTTTGGTTTGTTTTGTACTGCATTTGCCTTTCTCCTTAGAATGAATGTGAACTCTTCAAAGGGCAATAACTTGGTGTTTTTTCCTGTAATTAATGTAGTGCCTTATGTATTATAAAGACAAAAATGAATATTTTAATTTGATTACTTTTGGTTTAGTAGAAACACTAAGATCATTACAATAGGCAGCTTTATATAGTTATCTATTTAGCTTTATTTAGGAGACTATTTTCAAGCTTAGCATATACTCTAATAAAGTCATGCTTTAGCGAATGCATTCCAGGCATGAACAACGAGAGGCATATGTGTTACAGATGGAAAAGAACCAAAGATGCCACTTACACATCCAACACACTGAAAATAATGTATTGAAGACTCTCATAAATGACTGCACTTTTCTCCCTTATAAAGAGGATAAAACAAGAACAAAAGGACGTTTCAGCGTGAGTGGTAAATGTAATGGAGCTACTTCGTCAGGAAGAGGGTCGTTAGTGAGAGATGAAAGAGAAAGAAACGAGTTTACACGATAAGACTTGTTTTTCCATTTTTACTTTAGGAAGGTGGATGAGTTACAGAAATAAGCTTGATTCTATTTAGTATTAAAGTAAAAGTGTGGGAATAAAATTTTGAAAAAGCTTCTTTTAAAAATGTGAATGCCGGTATTGATCATAGCTACAAGGTAATTAAGGAATCTCGTAATAATGATAAGAAAGCTGGCCCATTCCCAATTCAGACTGACATCACCAAGACAGACGACATAACTGATCTCCACACAGTACTAGTGAGATATGCATCAAAGAGTCCGTGAGGGAAACTTTGATGTCTACCGTAAGATAGTCAATCCATAGAAAAATATAGTCAAACCAGATTGTCAATTTTTTTCTTTCATAAAGAGAGGTGTAGAGTGATGTACCACAAATTAAAGACAACTTCAGTGACATTGTAGACTCTGTTTAAAAATTCAAATCCACTTACTTAGAGCATTGGTCATGCTGATCCCATGTTTAAAACTTAAAAGGTGGATATAATACAGAAGCAGGAGACAAAACATCCTGTTAAAGTACCGTGTTTTATTTCAAATCCAACCATTGTGTTGGGGGACTTACTGAAATCTTTTACTGTACTAGAATTCTCTTATATGTGATATTACTTGAAATAACTACACTTCTGAAAATTTCTTGCTATAGCATTTGGCTGTAATAGAATTTGTCCTATTTTTAAGAATAGAACAGAACTTAAGTTTTAAGAATAGAGTACTTACATACATTGTCAAGCATATTATTACTTAGATCTGGATAAATAATTCAGATTATTAGAAGATTATTCAGAAGATTAGAATATGTCCATGAAATGTTAAGAACTTTAGCCACTAATTCAATTGGTTTATAAATTGTTTAGCAAAGTCCCACAACACTAGTATTGTAAATATTGTCTTATTTGGTATGAATACAAGGTCTTAGACCATTTGGGATTAAATATCAATATCATTACTTTTGACCACAAAAACTAGGTTTATTATTTCTAAAAATAATTGAGACACTTAAGTAGACTCTGTGTCCACCCAGAAAACATGTATTTTACTTGCCAAGAGAATACTAAATTTACAAATTGATCTAATATTTACTTAATAATGTTTTAGGATAATAACTAAGGTTTTTTCTTACAAAGAGCAGAATTTCTCATCATCCTAAGGCCATTTGCTCAGTGAATCAGTGACATTCATTACATCACAGAAAGGGCTGACACAGACTAAAACAAAGAATCAATTAAATTTCTTTACATATTTTTAAAACATAGAACACACTTGGTATAGACAAGAATCTCTATTGAAAATATCAGAAGTTTAGTAGACAGAGGGATTGGGGGTGGGTCCATGCTGTTAAATGACTAGCAATCTCAGAAAAGGAAGATCACATTTAAACCACATCATAAAGGAAGTACGTAAATTATATAAAAATTATTTTTCTTGCTATAGTAAATGTTGAAAACAGTAGAACCAGTCAGGTGGAGAGAGATAGAAATTTTGAAAATATGTTGCTAAAGCTTCAGAAGTTTTTTTGATACCCATAGAGGGGACTAATATCTTCTCTAGGGCAGATTGCAAAAGGGAGACGTGGGAGTAAGTTTAGTGGGGTCTGAGAGAGATGGACCTTGTGCTCTGCTTCCCAGCCTGTGGCACAGAGAAACTAGCCATGTCCAGACTAAATTCTGAGTGTGTATTTTAACACTGGAAAGGGGTGGGGCCAAAGGGAATGGGCCTAAAGTCAGATTCAGAGGGCCTTTGCATCCCATCACTGTCTAGGAAGGTCTATGAAAGTTCCCTACGTCCAGTTAAAGAGTATGGAACTTCCTATGAACAAGTGAGCAAAACCAAAGATCTCTGTATGGATCACAAGAAGACATATTCCTGGGTGCCAGCAATCATGGGAGGATCATGGACATTAGCAGTAGATACCAGAATACAGTGATAGAGACCAGGCAGGATGCGTTACTCTTGGTGGAGGCCAGTACAGACAAAAAGCAATGGTAGAAAAGAATTTTCCTATGATGCCAAGGCAAGAAATAAGCAATCCTAGTCACACTCTAAAACTTAGATCACACCCAAGAGAAGGAAAACGTAGGGAAGACTATTGAGGAAGATTCATAATTGATTGAATAGTCACGTGCTGCTTTAGTGACAGGTATACGTTCTGAGAAATGCATCATTAGGCAATTTCATCAGTGTGTGAACATTATAGAGTGCACTACACAAACCGAAATGGTATAGCCTACTGCACACCTAGGCTACAGTGTATAGCCTCTTGCTTCTAGGCTCCTAACCTGTATAATACTATAGGCAACTGTAACACAATGGTAAGTATTTGTGTATCTAAGCCTAGTTAAACCTAGAAAAGGTATTGTGCTTTTAAACAACTGATAGCACAGTAGATTTGTTTACACCAGCATCACCACACACACGTGGGTAACGTGTTGTGCTATGACATTAGGGTGACTACAGGTCATGGGAATGACCTGTAGGTGGTGGGAATTTTTCAGCTTTATTATAATCTTATGGAACTACCATCATATATGTGATCTGACATTGTCCAAAATATAGTTATGTAGCACATGACCATGTTGCCTACAAAAACTGAATTACCTAAAAATTTGAAACAAGAGGTGTTGAGCAAAGTGAAGGGTTCTAAATTAAGTCGAGTTCAGTTATATAGATACAATGTCACCTAAGCAAAAACGTAGTGTGTGGCTAAAAGCTAAGATGCGCTACCCAGCTTTTATTATTTTATAAGTGAGGATTTTAACATATTTAGCTATATTTTCATATCAAAAAATAAAACACCAAATTAGAATTTTAACAAAGGCCATACTTTAATCGAAGTACTAGGAATGAGTGCCAAATTATATATTCAGAAAAAAGGAAGGGGTGGAGCAGATGTGCTAAAAGAAGTAAAGGGGGTTAAGAGGTACAAACTTCCAGTTATGAAGTGGGTAAGTGACGGGGATGTGATGTACAGCATAAGGAATATAGTCAATTATGTCCTAATGACAGACGTATCATGATAATCACCTCAAAATGTACATAAATGTTAAATGACTGTGTTTAACACCTGAAGCGGATGCAACATGTCAACTGAACACTAAGTTTAAAAAGAACTACTTTTAAAAATATTTTTAAAATAAAAGAGTAAGTAGAAACAGAAGTTCTACTGTTTTCCTCCTACATTCCCATGTACCACTTTGGAGCTCATATTATCTACTTAATTGAGGGGAAAAAATAAGTCCCACATCAACAGATTTCTAACTATTAATCACATTGATATTATAACAAGTTATCTAATTATTAAATGATTTATACTTTAACATTAAGAGCAAAATGTTTGTTGGAAAATATTAAATTATAAAAGAAACAACAATGTCAGTGCCTTTTTCCTTTGGACAATTACAAAAATTCTGTTTTATAAAACATAATTTGAAGTTTTCCCATTAGGCTAGAGTTAACTAGCATCTGTTGCTAAGAGGATGTTTTGAGAGAGGGGAAGAAAGAGGAAAGACTGCTGCAGAACACAGTAATCCGAAGTTCTTGCACGGAGATTTTTGCATTAATAGTTTTACAAAGAAAGGCACATGCTGTAGTGATTACTGATTGTAGGGGAGTGAGGGTGGGGTGAGGAAGAAAGAGAGCAGGGCACTTACGAGAATTTAAGGGTTTGAACATCTAATTAAGAAGCACAATGAAAGGATCCAGTAAGAAAAATAAACTTGTCCAGATGACTATTAAAGGAAAACGATTGTCTTTGCTGTCATGGGTCATAAATACACTCTTTTTCTCACAAAAGAGATAATTGATGCTTCAAACATTAGGGATCAGAAGTACAACAATGAATTCAAGTTAGTATTGGGTTAATCCTGTCTTTTCTTAAATGGTATTGGGAGCTTTCCCTCCCAGAATGGCTTTGAGGCCATAAAGAAAATCCATCCCAGTGCTAAAGATTTTCATGAGAGGAATCTTATGGTGATTCTTTCCCTGGTATGAATTAATCTATTTTTTGCCTTCAAGCAATGTTCAATGTTATTGAACCTTGCAGTTTTTCAGAAAATGACAGGACTAGAATTAGAGAGGAAAGGATATGCTTTATGTACTTATTTTTTTAATAAGAAAAAGAAAGAAGGCCATAGGAGGAATACAGGACAGGATTCACGCGTGAGGGTGATGCTGCAGTTTCAGCCTCTGATCCTTCTTGATGCGCCTCTTCCAAATGCCCAGTGTTTCCTTCTTCGTACTTCACTGTCTTTCGGCTTCCTTCTTACTCAGACACAGGGTGCTCTTCTCTTGTTGAAGCAAAACCCTTACAGTTCTACTTTCCAGGGGAATTTCACAGTTGATTTTTCCATTATAATTATTTATTTTTATTTGAGATTGAGCAATATAATCTCTTTGAACTTCAGGAGTTTTTAAAAGATTTTACTTATTTATTTCTAGAGAGAGGGGGAGGGAGGGAGAAAGAGAGGAAGAGAAACATCAACGTGTGGTTGCCTCTCACGTGGCCCCCAGTGGGGACCTGGCCCACAACCCAGGCACATGTCCTGACTGGGAATTGAACTGGTGACCCTTTGGTTCACAGCCCACACTCAGTCCACTAAGCCACAGCAGCCAGGGCAGGATTCTTTTTTTCCTGTGGAAGATGAGTAAATAATTTATCCTTTTTACTAAACCCCAGAGACTAGATCACTTATTAACTCTTTCTACTTGCTGGATGTGTCGTGACACTTCCCACCTAGCACAGCTTCATAAGTGCTGACCTTTTCCGAATGGTTACTATTTATGGTAACAGGTGTGAAATAACCTCATCAAATAAGGCAATATACAAATATATGTCTATAAATTACGTTAAAAAGAAAATTGTGCCCTGGCTGCTGTGGCTCAGTGGACTGAGCTCCCGCCTGTAAGCCAAGGGGTCACTGGTTTGATTCCCAGTTGGGGCTCATGCCCAGGTTGTGAGCCAGGCCCCTGGCTGGGAGCGTGTGAGAGGCAACCAACTACTGTTTCTCTCGTGCATTGTTTCTCTTCTTCTCTTTCTTTCTCCCTTCCCCTCTCTCTGAAAATAAATAAAATCTTTTTTTTAAAAAAGAAAATCACTTGATGTTATAAAAATCATGTCAAGACACAGAGAAGACTCAAGACAAAATTGTGTAATAATCATTGCAATAGTCATGGCACTATAATGTATTTATTTCATTTATTCTTCATCACAACACTTTCATCTCGCAGAACTTTAATTTCAATGATCGGATGTATACAACCCTTTCAGAACAACCACATACTAAGTATATAATACCAAGTCACTTGTAGCTATTTTTTAATGCAGAATTTAGCGAAGTTGAAAAAAGAGTTTTTTGATATTGATGTCTAAATCTACACTTGTAAAAAGTATTCTAATCAGTTCACTGCACGATACAAAAACTGTGAGTTTCCATATCATTCCCCAGATCTTTTCCACCAAGTAACTGATGGTAAATCTTAGTGTACGTAAGATGTGTAGCCCTGTGTAGATCCAGTTCTGTGTGTTTTATATTGTTCTTGCCCCAAGCTGAGATGTCCACTTTTTGCTTCTGAATTTCTTCAATTATCTGATAAACTTGAGTAGTTACCATGAGAATGTTTCTTTGTAACCTGAACTTTTACATCCACTTGTTCTTGTAAAATGGGAAAGGGTGCAACAAGAGGATCGTTCAGGCATTTTTGTCAGTGAGACTCTCTCCCGAGTCTCCAGAATTCAGAATCGCTTCCCCATGTGATGAAGGTGTTGATGACCTAACAAATGTTCGGTACCAGTAAACGGCACCCTGTGCTCCAGGCCTTTGGGACAGGTAACCAGTGGAATTACGTTGTTGTGATCACTGAAGGCCAATTTCTGATGGCTGCCAAAGCTGTATGATCCTGTGTCCTGTGACCGAATTACTCTGAAATCGATCTGTCCAGAGATTGTTCCCGCTTCTCTAACATTCCCCCACACTTGTTTCCTTGACACTTGTTCTCCTTTTATTCTTGCTTCAAGATCTTCACTTAGATTATTAAATGTTATAGACTTAGAGGCAATATTAATTTAGCATCTAGTTATATTTTGCACCATAATTTTTGGTTTCTGGTATCTATTCAAGCTGTTTCATAAAGAGAATTCTTTTTTGTATTGTATTTGTTCCATTACCATTTGCCCCCCTTATACTCCCCTCCCCAGAATTCTTGTCTGAAGATTGCTAGGTATGAAAGCTCCAAGAGAGAAGGTCACTTACAAAACATTGGCCACGTGTTTCTTTGTATATCTGGAAAAAGTAGTTCCCCTTGAAATATTATTACGCATAAGTCATCTTCTGGGAGGCAGGCCAGTGGTGATATTGCTGCTATCTGGGATGCCCTAGTGTAGTATCAGGCAAGCCCAGCAGAGAGCAGGTGGGGATTTGAGGGCAGTGCCTTGAATGGCTTTCAGCACTAAGAGTTCCACTTTGGTTCAGGTAGAACTGGCATCCTGCCCAAGAAAAAGAGAGACTTCATGGTCTGGAGGAGCAGCTTTGATCCAGGATACTGATATTTGACAATGCCTTTGCTGAGACAGCGACATTAGCTCAAAATACGCTGTTGACACTGAATATGTCACAGTGTCTCTCTCCTTTTCTTTGCATTTATAACGTCTACCGGATGTAGCAATTTCAATGATAAATGACAATGAAAAAAGAATGACTAATCAATTGAGTGTATTAAGCATTCATCTCCCAGAGCCCCTCAGCTAATTATCTAGTCTCAGGTCATCCATGTTAGGTTTACTGTCTCTTATAGTATATTTTCATCACCAAGACACACTATTCCCTATCTGTCAAAATCAGTATAAGAAACAATAGCACCAAGTTCCCAAGAACAATATCCTCATTTCTTAAAAAATAAAAGGAATCTCACCTATCCTCACACACTAATATGTTATTTAATCATTAACATATCTCTACGCATCTATCCATTCATTCACTTGTTCATTCACCCCCTTAATTAATAGAAAGGATTTTAATGCCAAATTAATTTCCAAGCATTCTGCTGGGTACCAGGAATATGGATGTAAACAAGCCAGATACTTTTTCTGAGGGAGGGATCACAATCTTGTGGCTTAATCAGATTTAAAAAAAAATCAAACAAGTAAAATAGGCAGGTCTATGAGAGGATTTTGCCCAGAACTATTTTAACATAGCATGAGAATACCTCATTGGATTTAGAAAGTCAGGGAGAGTTGTTCTGAGGAGGTAACCCTTGAACTACTTCTTGAAGACTAAAATGGATTATCCAAGTGGAGAGAGGAGAATGACAATGTTCCGTGCATGCACAGCATCCTATCAGCATAAAGTGAACATGGCGTATTCTGGGGCCCCTTGTCAAAAATGAGGTGGCGGTGGAAGGATACGTAGGCTGCAGAAGCCAACTTTTGTGTGGCATTTTTAGAAACTTCTATTTAATTCTGAATTCCAGATTTACCTATTTACGAGTTTTAAGAAGGACAGTTATGATAAGGTTTGTGGTTTTAGGCAGTTGTGGCATAGGAACTGGCAGGAAGAGTTGAGACGATACACAGGAAAACAAGACAGGACTTTGCACTGATGCCCTCTTTCATTGTCTTCTACATACTGATCTATTTACTGTCTCTTAAATTATTAGTCTTACTACCTCTGGCCCAGCTGCCTGAGATATTTTTACTACAATAAATTTGATTAAAATAATTATCAAGGGTAATATGTTTGCAGCTCTTTGAGGAACTAGAGGAATTAAAGATAAACATGGACATTTCCTCTTCTCAAGGTTTTTGTAAATTGGAAGGATTCCAGACCCAAATATCTTTAATGCAGGCCAGATGGAAAAGCATGTTCATAAGAAATTGAAAATATATGTATATATTCTAATCTTTTCAATTATATCTTTGTATCTATATATCTAATCATCATTTATGTCTGTATCATCATCTATATCTATACCTCTATATCTATATATTTGAGACAGTGGAGGCTTATGAAGGCTGCAAAAGGAAAATGAGTAGAATTTCAATCAGTGAGATGAAGAAAGAGGAGAAAAAATATTCCCAGAAAGGCATGTTATGCGGACCTGCTGGCATGCATTATGTAACACTTTTCTTCTTCTTAAGGCAACAGAGGGAATTAATGGGTTGTGACCACACTTCTTAACAGTCCAATCGAGGTAGCTATGTCCTTTTCTATGTTATTTGTATCCCCTGTAGTGACAAAATTAACAAAATATGCTGAACCTGTGCTTTCCTTCATTCAAGCAAGCATTTATATAGCTCCTTCTATGTCCCATGTGCTGTTCAAGGCCCTAGAAATATAATGGTATAAAAGACAAGCAAAACGCATGTCTTAAACATTGTATATTCTCCCTGGGAAGACATACTAAACATATAAGCATTAAAATATATCAGGCTATATAATTAGATTATTTTTGGAAATCTAAGCTGCATGAAGCGAATAAAGCTGAGTAATGAGTAGACTCAGAGGGGTAGGGCTTGAGCAGACTATTCGGATAGGTGGTCATGGGAGATTCTGAGTACATTTTTTTAACTTTTTAATGAAGTATGAATACACACCAAAATATGTATAAAATTGCTAATATTAAAGGTATTACCCCATCACTTTGGAGGCATAATTTTACATGTTTACCATGTGGATCAAGATGTTCAGCACATCAGAATTATATTTTGGCTCCTTCCAGGTCAAAACCCTGTTATTGGACTGCATGTTGAGGAGTTTATATTTAAAATAAGACCTGAGTGATAAGATCAGCTCTGTGAAAACCTGAAAGTAGACTATTTCAGGCATAGGAAGCAACAAGCGCATAGACCCTGAGGCAAAAGTAGAAAGTTTGCCTTTTTAAGACACAAAATTAATGTGAAAGTAGCCATAACATAGTGAAACCGAAGATGGTAGAGGAATGTCAGAGAGTTATGCAGCTGGCAGATCATATAACGCTTCGTTAGTTACACAAAAGAATTTGGATATTTCTACTTCTTTTGTGGATTATATTGGAGGGATACAACAATGCCAGATATCACTGATTTTTATAAACATTCATTTGAAAGTTTCTCCAGAAGGTATGTGGAGGCTAAACTATGACAGTAGGCATGGAAGCTGGGACCCCAGCAATGAGACTGTATTCAAGAGAATAGATGATGGAGTCCTGAATTATGGCAGTAGGTATGAAAATGGTAAGAATGGTTTGCTAGTTGCAGTCAAAAATCTGGGAAATAAAGCAAGGTAATGGGACAGATTAACTGAATGTGATGTATTCAAAGTAAAAATAAATTGAGGATTCCTAGGACTAAGCAACTGGGAGACTAATGGAAATATTCATTAAGATGGATAATAGTTGGGGAAAATAACTCTGGCAAGAGCTAGGCATGTATCAAATTCATGATTCTATTTTGGTCACGTTTAAGATGTCCTTTTACATGACAAAGCAAAACATATAAATTTGAGGTTCAAGGAATAAGTGTGGACAAAGTTGGATTAGATTTCAGAATTCTATGCTAGATAAGATATTTCCAACAATGAGACCAAATGAAATTACCCAAAAAGAAAATACAGATACAGAAAAAAGAGAACTGAAATCCACACTTCGCAACAGAGAAATACAAGCTAGCAAGGGAGACTGGGAAGCAATACACAGACACAGCAGAAGTTAGAGGATGAGTTACTATCCAATCAAGTGAAATGAACTCTTTCAGACTCAATGTCTCAGAGACTTTGATAAGACGAAAGGTTGAGAATTGCACACAGGACTTGACAAGATAGAGAACTTTGGGGTACAAAGAGGCTCTGATTTCTTTTTAGTCCCAAATTCCTTTATCTGTTGATTTAGTCACTATTCCAGAAGAATTTACACATAATCCATGGTCTTCTTTTAATGGGTATAATTACGAACTTTAGGTTTTCTTGGTGCCTGAACCATAGTAAGTATTGCCAAGGCACATCCTCACCCAGAAAAACAAGCAAGCAAAAAAATATAATGTTAAGGTGACCCTAATTTTCAGCATTTCAAAGATTCCATTACACTTAGTCTGCCAGTGTTTCTGATTTAATACCATTTTACATGTGTGGTCCTGAATTTGGACTGAAAAACATAATCACAAATTTATTTTCCCAAAGCAGGTCACCTCTTACTACATCACAGCTAGCGACTGCTCTCTCTGTCCTGAAGAGAGAAACAGATCTACTTCTCCCTTCTACCAAATGTGGTTAAGATTTAGTTGTATAGTCCAATAAAGATTGTCTTTATTGACTTTATTTTTTAGAGCAACTTAAGTTTCACAGCAAAATTAAGGGAACGTTAAAGAGATCTCCTGTATATCCTCTGACCCCACATCTACACAGCCTCTCCTAGTTTATCAAAATTATAATGAAGATGGTGCTGTAATACAAGAGATACAAAAATAAATACAGGGACAAAATGTGTGCACAACATTTGTCCTTTTCTAAAGATAGTATTTACTGAAACCAAGTACATACACAGGCACATACAGACACTTATTTCCTTCCCCCCAAACAAAAGAGCAGCCCCATCCACAGCATATAAATTCTCGTTCACTTGAAAGACGAACACTGTGCATGAGGGGCATGCAGGTCTGGCTGGTGACTAGCAAATGTGAGCCAGCCCTCTCACTGTGACCAAATGGAAAACTCCATCAAAACATATTTTAGAAAATCTACTTGAAGGTATCAGAAAAATAACAAGGCACTGAACAATTGTGAATCCACAGTCTTGAAGAAGAAAAAATTCAGAAAGAGGACCCAGATATTTGGAAAATGTCAAAAGGCAAGTGAGTTGAGAAGCTGAGCAGGACTTTTAAAAATCTCAGGGGGCGAGACGCAATTAGAGTCCAAAGCCTGACGAAGAAGTGATGTCTCCAAATGCACAGCGAAAGGGCTGCACGCGAGGAGTTCAAAAACTAGCAGTGGTCTGGTTCTCACAGGGTAACGAAAGTCCAACTTCAAATTACTTGGTTTCTATAATTAGTTTAAATTCAGGGAAGCTGATTACCTAGCCTAGACATACCTTCCTTTGGAAGAAGAGAAGACATAATATTAGGCTTAATGATATAAAATTTATGTTACTAAACCAAAAATAATCAGTCACAGAGGAGAAAATTATTTTTTAAAATAGGAAGGTATGAAAAATAGAGCTAGACATACAAAAGATACAGATAATTGAATTGTAAAATGACTTTCAAATACTATCCTGAATATGTTTCAGATAATGGAGTTAGAAAATGACTTTAATATAAGTGCCATGAATATTTTCCAAGAAATAGATATAACTGAGCCTCTGAAGAAAATAGTATTTAATGAAATGGAAATCTCGGCATTGAAAAATACAGTAACTGAAAGTAAGAATGCAATGGATAAGTTTCACAATACATTACAAACACCTGAATACATCATTAGTAAAATAGAAGATAGGTCAGAATATTGTATAACAACAGAAGTATAGTAAATAAAAATGACTGAAAAAGCACAAAACAACATCATAAACCTAAGGGCAACAGTGGGATCTACTGTATGTGTAATTGGAGTCTAAGAAAGCAAAGAAAGAATTAAATAGAAGCAATATGTGGAAAGGCATAGCTGTAATTTTCTAAATCATTACAGTTATGAAAACAATAATTCAAGAATAACTGTGAACTCAAGAAGGATAAATGCAAAGAAAATTGTACCTAGTATAGTGTAGTAAAGCTGTAGATAAGAGAAAAACATAAAAATATGAAAGGAAGCAGTCAGAGTAAAAGGTAGATGAAAGGAAACAAAGAAACAGTAAACAGAAAACAGACTTCTCAACAGAAAAAAAAATGTGAGAATTGTATTAGTTATCTATTGGTATAACAAATAAACCCAAATGTAGTTGCTTAAAACAACGAACATTTATTATTTCATAGATTCCGTGGGTCCAAAATCTGGAAGCACCATGGCTGTGTGGTTCTGGCTCGAGTTCTCTAAAGAGACAGCAACCAAGCTCTGCACGTCCCAGCATCCACTCAAGTGCCCTAAAGAGGTGTGTTTCCAAGCTTACTCACACCTCTTTGTTCTATGGGCTACCTCATATGCCACCTGAATGTCATCACAGCGTGACACTTGGCTTCCCTCTGTCCACGGCAGCCCCACAGCATGACAGCTAGCTTCTCTCAGAGAGGGAGATATAGAGAATGAAAGCAAGAGAGCACGCTGATATGGAAGTCATAGTCTCCTTATAATCAAATGTTCAATTTGGCATCCCATCACTTCTATTTTATTTTATTTGTTAGAATAAAGCCACTAGGTTTGCCTTTTGCTTTCTTGATGGAGGCGCATTCAAGTGTCATGGGGAGCTACTCCTGCTATTTAAGAAATTACTCGAAACTTAGAATTTACAAACAACCATTTTTGGATCAGGAGCTCAAGAGGATGGTATGTCTTAGCTGGGTTGTTTGGGGCTGGGGCACCCACTTTCATGGTAGGTTTTTCGTTCACATGACCGGTGCCTCAGCAGTTCTTGGCTTCTCTGCCTGTATCCACATAATGTACCGTTCTTTAGGACCTTTCCACAGAATAATCACAATTCTTACTTTGTGTATGTCTTCCAAGACACAATAAAAGGAAGCTGCCTAGCAAGCTAAGGCTTATCCCTAGGGCCAGTGGAGCATCACTTCCCTTGTATTCATATTGTCATGGTAGACCAGAGTCAACCCAGATTCTAGTGGGGGGGGGGGATAGAAATGTTGTCATCTATTAATGAGGAATTAGGAAGGTCACATTGCAGAAGAAACTCGTGGTTCTAGAGATAATATTATTGCCACCTCTAGCACAATGCAATCTTCCACAGTCAGCTCTCTCTCTGTCCACACAATCCATGTCCCATCTACATGCAAAGTACACTTCCCTTCTCCTCGCAGACTTCATCTCCTTTGGGCAGATGCCCCATTTTCCCGGCAGGATGCTGGATTTCACCCTTATTTGGAGGCAATTCCTTGAACTGAGAATCTTATGCTGTCTGAATCTAGGCTTGGCTCTTTTATATCCTCAAAATTCATATTGAGAAGTTACCAGTTTCTTTTATTTCATCTCTATGTAGCCATATTTTATTATATACAGCTGAAAAAAATAGTTGGCACTTTCAATATTCTGCTTAACATCTACTGAACCACATTCTCTAGTTCATAGGCCCATATTTAATTTATATTCCCTTCTATATTATTTATGGCTGTGTAAAACTTACCCCCTAAATTAGAATCTTAGGACAAAAATGAAACAAAATTTCTTTTCTTATATAGTTTCTGAGGATAAGGAATCAGGAAATGCCTTAGATGAATGCCTCTGGCTCAGGGTCCCCCATGAGGCTACAGTCAAGATGTCAGCAGAGGCCACAGCTGAAGATCAGCATTCAAGACATCTCACTCACTCAGCTATTTAAAGAAAACCTCAGTTCAGCACTGGCTACTGGTGGAAGGGGTCAGTATCTCAGGTCAGCCTGGCGGTCCTCCCAGCCTCCCAGATGTCTTCCTACAGAGTAAGTGATCCAAAAGAAAGAGCAAGAGAAAAGCTGCAGTTTCTCGTATGACTTAACTTTGAAGTCACATATTTCCATTTTCTTTCATTAGAAGCAAGTCACTAAGGTCAGCCCACACTCAAGGAGGGAAATTAAGTTCCACCTCTTAAATGGGGAAATCAGAGTTTGGGGATGTATTCTCAAACGATCATTTCTGCATTACCTCAGTCAATGGTTTTGCTGAATTTTCTATCACTCTGTAACTCCAGCCTCCCATAACACTTTTCTCAGAATCCTTGCATGTTCACAAATAGTCTACTTGGGGTTCTTCACACCACCACCCAACATGTGGTCTCAAACCCAAAAGCACATGTTTTGCATTTCTGTTAAAACAAAAACCTACTTCCAGTAAAATATTTTGGTTCTGGAATCTATTCCTGAATAACAAGCCACCCCCAAACCATTAGTAGGTTAAAAAGGCATCTATTTATTATGTGAGGTCATCTTGCAGATCAGGTATTTTGTTCAGGCATAGTGGGATGGCTCCTTCCTTCTCCATTAAGTGTGGGCCTCACCTAGCTCGGTTTTTCAGTTCTCCTCATGAGTTCTACTGCAATGTTTCTTCATGTTTTGTGCCTGGATTGAAATGGCTCATATAGCTGGGTCTTATCAAGCATCTTTCTCTCCCTCTCCAGTTGGCTCTGTAGAGCTTGGGAGCCTCACAGTTGCTGGAATTGTTTCATAGAACTGATTTACTCTTGAAGGAACATCTTAAAAAGTTTCAAGGCTTGATATGAACTAATCTCAAAAGTCACTCAGCATCAGTTCCTCTGTATTTTCTAGATTATGCAGGGCCACCCCAAATTCACCATGGAAGAGGACTGCTCAAGACCAAGATTCTTGATTATTTGGGGATCATATTTGGAAATTAACTACCACAGAGTCCCCCACAGTTATATATGTGCTCACTGGCTTCTAGCACACCCTTTTTAATTCTGGGCCCCAAATACACTTCCTAAAACACAATATTCCCCAAGAGGGGTAAATTACTTAAATTTTTTGCAGTGGTTCTGCAGATGTAACTAAATTGGACTGTGCTTCATAAGACATAATGATATTAGATATAATATTATCTTCATTTTGCAAACCAATAAATTTGGGTTTTTTAGGCATCGAAGGAGCAATTTTGTGGGTATTGCTTATTCATTTAAGACTTTTATATACTTCTCCTTCTATATTCTCCTGTGGTTCCAGTGCTTATGAATTTAATCTCTAAGATTTTTGTATCACTTTAATTATACAATATCCCTTCAATCACAAAAATGTAAGGGAAAGCATTACACTAAGTAGGTAGTCAATGTGTTTGTTGGTGCTACTATTTATAATGTACACACATTTATAAACACATTTATTTGGCAATCATGTGCTAAACACTTTTTCATGCAAGGCTTTTCATAATATTTTTATGGAAGTGCACATCCTTAAAACAGCTGCATAACCCACTCCTCTCCCCACCATCTTCCTTCCTTGCTATATAGGCTTTGAGTACCACTCAGGCTAATTCAAGTTTCAAGAGCACTGATAGACATTTAAATATAGCAATTTATATATAGCAATTTTCTCCAAACTGATCTAAGACAGGTATAAGATTTCAAATTTTCATGACAGTAGAATAGAATAAATTCTAATATTCCACAAAATAACAATATCAGCATAAAAGGATGATTCACCATTTGCAATCTTTAGTAAATCTTTCTTCCTTTCCCCATTTTCCTTCTTCCCTTTATTCCTTCCCTCTTTTTCTCCTTTCCTGTATTGGGAAATACAGAAAAATAATATAGAATTGCCAAATATGTCACCTTCTAGAGAAGTCCTCTATGATCATCATTTCTTAGGTGGTATCCTCCCTTTTATCAATTACATCACCTTCTTTGTTTCTTTCATTCCACTCACTACAATCTATAAGCTTATTTACTTATTTGTTTGCTTATTTCCTCTCCCCTCTTGAAAATATAAGATCAAGGAGAGTAGACACCTTTTATATTTAGTATGCCACTCTTTAGACCAAAGCTTTAGTGCTTGGTCTAAAGTTAGCAATAAATAAAGATTTGTAGCATAAATTAGTGAAATAAGTTATTCCAAATGGTCATAGAAAGCAAATAATATCATGCCCATGGTGGATGTCTCCCCGGTACACGTTTTCCTTTATCTGGGGAACTATGCCCATTTTCATTCAAGTTTCCACACTTTCCATGCACATTGTAAATGCCTCAGGGCCAACTAACTCTACTTCTAACTGTGAAATATGCCATATGAGCCAAGACAAAGGAAATCTGTGAGTGACATGCCCCAGGCTGCAGTGAAAGAATAACTTTTTATCCAGTTGAGCCAATGAGGAAATCTGGGAAGCAGTCTCTTCACTTTCTTTCCTGTGTGGTCTGAAACTCACAGAATATGGTTGAGCTTTCACCATTAAGAACAAAATACACCGGTGACTTACTAGGCTTAATCCAATGGTCAATCATCAGATCTTGACTTACCCTGCCTCTCAGCAGCGGCAGAAACATTCAGTGATGGATGCTGCTATGAATAGCCTAGAAGCTTATTCAGAAATAGAGGACTTTTTATGCCCGCTTGCCAGAACACTGCAGACAGACAGCTCTTCAGGGATTACCTAAGCCGAAGAAAGTCAACTCACCTAACTTCATGCCTATTTTGTGGGGAAGCCCACATCCAATGACAGGCCGCTGTGTGGATACAAAGGCTTGGTCCTCTTACTTGAATTTGTAATAACTCTGAGTTTCCTCCCAGCCTCAGTACTCCCCTCAGAATCAGCAAGAGCCTCCAAAGAGACTACATTGCTGTTCTACTTCTTTCTCTGAGAAATCTTGTTTTTTTTTCTTCCTCCAACAGGTGTTAACCCCAAGCATACTCCTTAACAGAATTCTGTACACTAATGTCTAACTAATACATGAAGACATATCACCTAGAAGAAAGCCCCTTGCAACTTTCTCCCCCTTCCCCAAACAGAATATGTGTGTGTGTGTGTGTGTGTTTAAGATTTATTAATCTTACTTTAAGGCTACAACCATCAGAGATACAGTAGAGATGCTATTAAACTATGATTGACCTTCAGGGGAGGTTATTATGAGCAAAGTAAATAAGTATATTTTTACTCAAAATTAGGTATAAGAAGAAAACAAATACCTAAAAGTAATTACATCATTTTATAATTTACTCATATTTAAATATACCTTAGGTTTACTGTGTTCAAACTATTTTCTAGAAAACAAACCCACTGAACTCTTGATACATGTTTCACAAGGCATAACTTACATTAGAACCAACACTGTACTTTGTGATGTTAGAAGTTTCTAATCAGTTTACAAACATTGTCTGAGAGTCTTTCTGGTATTCAAAAGCTCTCTGATGGCCTTATAGCTTGAGTCTCTAAAAAGTTAAGGTGACCTCATTCTAAAATTTTTGAGTGTTATATTTCAAATCAACATTTATTTTATTGTTCTTACCCTTGATGAGAAATTTAAGTGTGGAGAGATAAAAAGCAGTGTGCATTCATCAGGCTGTATACCATAAAATCCAACAAAAGTGTAGAACGTTTTGTTAACCATCCATTGATTGGTCCAATTAGTATTGGTTTGAGTTGGACAAGATTTGGTAATTGAAGGGCATGTTTTTAATAAAACCAGCCACAGGATTTGCATTTCTAGACAAACGAGCATGGTTTAACAAAACACTGGACTGTGTGCCAGGAGACCAAGATGCAACCTGTCACTTTCTAGCATCGTGACCCTTCTAAATTGTTTAACCTCTTTGGGGCTTATTATTTTCATCTAATATCGTGGAGCAAATGCATTTGGATATTTATACCCAGAAATAGAATTATTGGATCATATGGTAGTTCTATTTTTAATGTGTTTTAGGAAACTCCATAGTGTTTGCCGTAACCGCTGTACCATTTCCCATTCCCACTAAGAGAGTACAGGAGGACACAAGTTTTAAGTTTCTCCAGAAGCTCACCAACACGTCTTCTTTTTTAATAATATCCATCCTAACAGATGTAAGGTGATATCTGGCATTTTCCTGATAATTAGTGATGTTGGGCACTTTTTTATATACCTGTTGGCCATTTGTATGTCCTCTTTGGAGGAATGCCTACTCAAGTCCTTTGCCCATTTTTTAAATAAGGTTATTTGTTACTTTGCTTTTGAGTTGTAGAAGTTCCTTATGTATTGTGGAAGTTAACTGCGTATCAAATATATGGTTTGGAAATATTTCTCCCATTCCATAGATGGCGTTTTTACTCTATTGATTGTTTCCTTTGCTGTACAGAAGCTTCTTGTAGCATTATGCACAACAGCCAAAGGATGACAACAGCCTACATGTTCAACAAGAGAAAAGCAAATAAAGAAAATACAATATATACATACAATGGAATATTAACCAGACATTAAAGGAAGGAAATCCTACCATTTTCAACACCATGAATGGACATTAATGACACTATGCTAAGTGAAGTCACTCTGTCACAGAAGAATAGATACTGCATAATTCCACTTACATAAGGCATCTAAAATAGTTAAGCTTAAGGAAGCAGAAAATAGATTGGACGTTGTTAGGGGATGGGTGAAGGCAGACATTGAGAACTTCTCTTCAGTGAGTATAAGTTACAGTTATACAAGGTAAATAAATTCTGGATATCTGCTCTATAACATAGTGCTTATAGGTAACAATATGACCTTGTGCATTTAAGAATTGGTTAAGAGGGTCCATCTCCCTGAGTGTTCTTATCACACACCCATAAAAAAGGAAAAGGGACACAAGAAAAATTTGGGAAGAGATGGATAAATTCATTACCTTGATTGTGGTGATGACATCATGGATGTATGCAATGGCCAACAGCTGTATTAAAAGGTGCTCAACATCACTAATAAACTGGGAAATGAAAACCCATCAAACTGTGTACATTAAACTGTGTAAATTACACATCAGTAATTGAAAAGTTGAAAAAATAACAATGTATGGGAAAGTGCTTTGAAAATTAAGGTAAATTTTACACATTTAAGAAATGACCATTATTATTAATATTGTAAAAATATATGTGTCAGTTCAGGTACTAGTTTCTAAGCAACAAAAAGTGTTTAGGATAGATTTAAGCATAAAAAAAAGTTATTGGGAAGATATTAGATATGTCATGGAAACAATGAGAAGGCTTGAGAATCGAGGCTGGGAATCACAGGAGTTTAGGAAATAAGAAATCTAATGAAGGCTACATTCCAGAAGTGGTCTGGGAAACGCCATCCTTGGCACCATCAGGATACTTGCTCCCTCTGTGTCAGTAGCTCCCCACTGGTACAGGGCACCATCACTGCCACTGGTCAATGTCACCAGAGATAAATTCCAAACTTTATCCTCAGATGTCTAATTCAAGTTTTAAAACTATCTGACTGAATGAACAGTAGTCATAGGTGTGCATCCTACCTACTGGGGTCAGAAGAGGAATCTCTTCACACAAGTCAGATTTTGTAGCAGAAACCAGAGTCCTCCCAGGTTCTATTATACCCAAATATGAGTTACCTCAACAGCATTTTCTTAATAAAGCTTAGGTACAAGGAAAACTTTCCATCAAGTTTTGAACAGCCATCACTGTATATTAATTATCCCTATAGAAGAACAATAGCTATAGGAAATATGCTATAACTGTTAGTGTATATCTGTAAAAATTGCTGTCACAGAAATGAAAGCCAAATAATGTAACTGGCAAGGATAAGGTAAAAAATACAAAAGGAAAGAAAAGTGTGTTTTTAATTATAGAGCTTGCTGAATTACTTGTGAACAAGAAGAAAAATGCACAGTTCTAGTCAGACAATTGTAATTATTTTAAATGCACATTATATGGGTAATTTGTGAAAATAAGTTGAATGACTTATTAATTGTATATTTAATGGACTAATTTTCAGGAGAAAATATATATTTATTCTTTATAAAACCTGAAAGTTATTCCCAATCAGGGCACATGCCTGGGTTGTGGGCCATGTCCCCAGTGGGGCCCATGTGAGAGGAAACTACACATTGATGTCTCTCTTCCTCTCTTTCTCCCTCTCTTCTCCTCTCTAAAAACAAAACAAATAAAATCTTTTTTAAAAACCCTGAAAGTTATTTAGAGTTTTTAATAATACTGTAATTTGTTGTGTATAATGCACACTTTTTTGCCCAAATTTTTTAGGGAAAAATAAGGATGACCATTATACATGGATAGTACCTGAAATACCTTATAACTGTTCTTGTGCTTTGTAATTATCTGTTACATAAAATTTCTTATACCATAATATATTCAAAGATAAATGCTAAAATTCTTTTAAAATACAGAAAACAAGTATCTTGAGAGACTTCTGCTCAAGATAGCAACATAGGCACACCTGGCTCACCTCTTCTCAGAACCACGTCAAAATTACAACTAAAATATAGAACAACCATCACTCAGGAAGGTCAGAAATCGAGTTGAATGGAAGTCTGACGACTACAAAATCAAGTTGAATGCAAGTCTGGCATCTAGGGAATTGAAGAAACCACACCCATCCAGACTGGTAGGAGGGACATGAACATGGAGTGGGCTGGCCCCACAATCACATGGATACAAATTTGGGAGGGATATCTTGAGAGCGAGTAATCCCAAACCCACATCACGTCCCCCAGTCCAGGATTCCAGTGCCATGAAGATAAGTCCCCACAACTTCTGGCTGCAAAAACCAGCAGGGATTGAGTAGTGGAGGATGTTGCTGGAGCCCTAAGCAGTTCCTCTTGGGGAATCCACACATGGACTCATCTATTCAGACTCACTCCCTCTGAACTCCAGCTTTGGGGTGGCAATTTGAAGGCTACCAGTGGTGAGACTGAAGTGTCTGACATCAGGGAAAGCAGAAGCCATTGTCCCTTTGCTGAGCCCTCCCCGCACTGAACCAGTAGGCTAGAGACATATCTGAGACTCCACCAACCTGGCTAACACTGTGTGACCCACTTTGAAGATCTCCAGACACTCTGCCCCACCAAACTTACAGGTGCTTTTTACACCCCGCTCTACTTATAGGTATTTTTTACACCCAAGCTGCTTTTCCACAAGAATGTCTGGTTTTAGCTCCTAAATCCTATCGAACAAGCAACAGCTGGCTTCAGTGAGCCCTAGCAGCAGCCAGATTAGAGTCACAGCTTGGCTTCACCTGGGAAACTCCAAGCCCAGAACAAGTACCAGCCATCTCAGGTTGCTTAACAGCTCAGACAGGGTGTCCCCGACAAAACATAGGTGGGGGCTAACCTTGGCCTGCACCACCCGGGAAACCCCAAGGCCAAAAGCACACAATGGACAACTACAGACTCCACTGGACCACCACCACCCTGTTCCTGCACAGCTGATCCTCCACAGAGGGCAGAGGTCAGTGGTCAGTGGTCACAGCCAATCCTTTCAGCTGACTGGCCTGGGTAAATCCCTCCTATTGATCTGCCAATAGCAACCGAGGCTCAACTATAAGAAAAGGGTATATTCGGCCCACACAGAGGGTATACCTCGAGTACCCAGCTTGGGTGATAGGGGAGGCTGTGCCACTGGACTCTACAGGACACCTACTACATTAGGCCACACCACCAAGACATGGAGTCAAAGCAGCTCTGCCTAATACATAGAAACAAACACAGGGAGGCTGTCAAAATGAGGAGCAAAGAAACATGGCCCAAATGAAAGAGCAGATCAAAACTCCAGAAAAAGAACTAAATGAAATGGAGATAAGCAATCTAACAGATGCAAAACACTGGTTATAAGGATGCTCAAGGAACTAAGTGAGGACCACAACAGCATAAAAAAGACCCAGTCAGAAATGAAGGATACGCCAATTGAAATGAAGAACAATTTACAGGGAAACAACAGTAAAATGGATGAAGCTGAGAATCAAATCAATGATTTGGAACATAAGGAAGGAAAAAACAACCACTCAGAACAACAAGAAGAAAAAAGATTCCAAAAAAATTAGTATAGTATAAACAGCCTCTGGAATAACTTTAAGAGGTCCAACATTTTATTCACAGAGGTGCCAGAAAGAGAAGAGAAAGAGCAAGAAATTAGAAATCTATCTGAAAAAAACTAGTGAAAGAAAACATCCCTAATTTGGTGAAGGAAATAGACATGCAAGTCCAGGAAGTGCAGAGGATCCCAATTATGATGGATACAAAGAGGCCCACTCCAAGACACACCATTATTAAAAGGCCAAAGGTTAAAGATAAAGAGAGACTCTTAAAAGCAAGAGAGAAGAAATTACTGGAAGATTGCCAGATAGGAGGGGTGAGGGGGAGAATGAGTGAAGAGGTAAGACAAATAGGTAGTTACAGAATAGCCATGGGGATGTAAAGTACGGTATAGGAAATGGAGCGGCCAAAGAACTTATAGGGATGACCAATAGACATGAACAATGGTGGGGGGATTGCCTGAGGGGGAGCTGGGTGGAAGGGGGCAAAGGGTGAAAAGTCAGGACAACTATAGTAGCATAATCAATAAAGTATAGTTAAGAAAAATTTTAAAAAAACAAGTATCAAATATAAATAAATAAAACATTGAATTAAAAAATTAAAATGAAAGATTTTTTCCTGAAAGTTTGGACCAAAAACATGGGTGCACATTACAGACGGCAAAATACAGTAACTTGAATGTGAACCTTACTTCCATAGCATCTTATTCTTGCTGATCGACGTGAAGCTTTTCACACCAAATTTCAGCATGTTGACTGATCATATTGGATGGTCGCTGGAATTTTTCCCATGCCATGAATGGAGAAAAATTAGACTAATATTTTAGTTTTACAAGATGATGAAAGTTACCATTGCAAGACATATTAAGACTATGAATACATACATAGTATAGAAATAAATACATTTTATTTCATGACAACTTTCCAAGCGATTATCTCTCAGAACAAATAATGCTGGGTTACTACATGGAGTGAATGAAGGCCATGCATTGAGAAGAGGTGTTAGATTATAGATTATACTGAGGGAAAATATAGGCACAGACTATTTTGTGTTTCCTTTTGAGACAGATCAAACCGAAGTGTAAAGTTTATTTTTGGCACAGCATATCTATGTTGATTCGCCATGAGGAAGCAGGTGATAAAGAAAAATTCCCTGTCAGATGTTTGATTTCTGAGGACAACTTGGTATCTTGTGGACCACAGGCTTAATTCCACTGTGCACCCATTTATAGAGATTTTATAAACTTTAAGAAATTATAGAATTGGCTCTAGGGTCACTGCGCAAGTCTATGAGTGTGACTCCCTGAGAAATGGGTGGGTGACTGACTGTTTTCCTGGTTTGTAGCAGATGAATCGGAAGCTGGGCCATTTCCCCTCAGCACTCCCGGGAGCTCATCTACAGTTTTAGTGGGAAGTTTCCATGTATACCCATTGCATGTCCCTGAGCACGTGTGCTCTATGTCTGAGAGAGTAACCTGACCCCATAGGTGGAACAGGAGAAAAGTGCTAGGGAATGAGTGCCCCAGGACCAATTCTCAACCAGTGAGGTATTTAGGTAGGTGGGTAAAATACCCAGAGCTGGGCTTTACGGGTCCTGGAATTCTGTCCTTGAGCACGTGTGCTTTCCATGGTTTCTCAGATGACCCCAAGTGAAATTCAGACTCAATTGCTTATAGTGTAATTATATAGCCCTGTTATATATTATGTAACCCTGTAATTAGCTTACACTTGCTGGCTGTCTTTCCTCCCTTTCCCATCTTACTTCCCCATGCTGTCATTACTCTTTCTGGAATTACCTCCCAAATCAAGTCACAGCACCCAAATTTTTGTCCTGGGCCTGTTTGTTTTTTTTTCTTTTCTTTCTCTCCCTTGCATAATATAAATGTCCGCTTGATTTTTTTTTTTAAAAGCCCACAGTGTTACTCTTCTGGAGGCACAAGAGCGATCAAGGAGGACTGAGTCTCTGCCTTGACTGCATTTGTCAAGACCTACAGCTTTCTGCTTGTCTGTATTCTCGCCACGCGGGCCATGGTCTGCTCTGGTGACTGCTTCTTTCTTTTGCTTGTGTGCCTGCCATGATCCGAAGCCCTCTCTCAAAGCATGGACACAAAGGAATATATGAATGAAATTCATCTGTTAAATTATGTCGAAGGAGTGGCTCCATTAGACATTGTTTCTGATGGATTGCAGTACTTATTTCCTGGTAATCATACTTTCCTTGGACATTTTCTTTATGACTGTTTTAAATAATTATCTGTAGAAATGGGACTTAAAATACTGAAATTCTGTGGTCCACAAAACTCAGTATATTTTGCCCTTATTTTCTCTTTACCTAGCCCACCCAACACCCAACTTCCATGAAAGCTGGGACTTTGTTTTGTGTGTCACTAATACAATAACCAAAAATGCCTGGCAAATAGTAAATGCTTCATAACTGTTTGCCTTGCAAATCAACTGAAGCAATTCAATTACTTGGTAGCTTATGAACTTGGGCAAACAGATCAACATTTCTGTGTCTCAGTTTTCTCATGTGTAAAATGGGGATAATAACTTCTCTCCCTTAAATAATTATTTTCAGATTTGAATGAAATTTTATAAGCTCAGTATAGTGCCTGACACATAATAAACTCTTTTAAAGCACAGCTTGTATTATTATCGTTACTATTAACTTCATGGGCATTTATTGAAAGATGACTGTGTGTCAGTCATTGTTAGGTGTTGGGACTGCAGTAGTGAAACATACACACAAGCTAGGGGTAGTGGAAGAGGGTGAGTGAGGACTCACAAGGTAGCTGTGGACGGGGAGATTGCTCAGAGCGAAAGTGAAAGATCAGGAACATTTTCTATGTAGTTTCCAAAAGTGGTGTATGTCGTTACTTCAAGGTTGTTATCACCTCTGTTTTTAGAGTGATTTGATTTTTGATTCTACCCAGAATGTACCTCCTCAATTCCCAAGAGGGAGCAAAGGTGTTTAGTGTCTCTATTCGGTTAACCAGGGCCACCCTGCTCTGGCTAAGATGTTTTTCTGTCAGATCGGATGATGTGTTCCAATCTTTTCATTTTCTTTTTAATCTCTATATGATAAAGATTCTTATCTTTTTAACATACACAGAATACCATCATTGTGCTAACAGTAATAATTTTTAATATCGTCAAATATGTAGCCAGTTCAATCTTTGTGTATGTGTTTGTGGCACATCTGTTCCTTATTTTGGTGATATATCAGCCTTCAATTTTTATCATTTCCAGACTTGCTTCTCTTCCTTCTGCCAAAGTAAAAATACAAATAAAATTTTGTGTTTTCATAAAAGAACCCCCACTCCTGTGGGGATTTAAACAAAATAACTGCTAACTAAAATCATCTGAAACAACCAGTTTCTATGATCATGGAAATGTGAACATGTCAACAAAATCACATATGACTCTTATATATCTAGTCCAAAGGCATTAAGACCTAAAGTAAATGCCAGAGTATGCTTGCTTTCTAATGGAGGAAATGGAATTGCAAGTTCAGAACTAAAGGAAAGACTTCGGTAATTTGAATATATATTTCTCAGGGATGAGAGGGCTTAAAAGGTGACTATGCAAGTCTTATGTAAGACTCTGCATAATGAAAATCAAATTTTTTAGAAGATAGAAGTAGGTGTTCTTCCACCAAGATTAAATACCTTAAGAAAAATATCTATATTTGTGGGTAGTTACTGCTTTAGGAATTTTACATATTCAAGACAATCTTTACAATAACTGTATAAAGTAAGGATTATTGAGCCTATGTTACAGATTTGTAAAACAAGGTTATCTAATGTGTTTAAGATCACTTAGCTAGTAAGTATACTTGCTCTTAGGCTCATTAGACTTTAAAACACCTGGTCTTTCCTTGACTGTAACAGGCTGCCTCCTTTGGACTTCAGCAAGGTGTGATATCACCTGCTCGAAGATGAGTAAAACCAAGTTTGAGATACACCTGTGTAAACATGACCCTGCCCTCTCCTCCGTGGAGAGGATCCTTCCCTGTTCACCCCAATGACAAATGAAAGTCTTAGAGTAGCTGCACCTAGTGCTGGAATTCAGTCATAGCTAACTTTCTATGTGCCTGCGTATAACTGCATTTTCCCTTGAACTTAAACTTTCATATCAATGAGAGTTCAGTCAGGAAATCAAAGCCACAATAAGAATTATGTGAATATGAGATTTATGACATTGATTCAAATAGTTAATTATATTAATTAGATCTTACACTAATGGGTGGCAACCTGGGGAGGTGAAAGTCTAAAGCAAGGAGGGGTAGGCACCAATCACTCCATCAGACACACAAACACAGGTATCCAGTCAAAACTTGTGGGATAAGGTTTCTGGATTTAGCAGCTAAAAAATACAGTTGAATTTGAATTTTAGATAAATTAAACATAAATTTTAGTATAAATATGTCTGATGTAATATATGAGATATAATAAGCTTTTTCCAATGCTTATCTTAAATATAAGCTTAGCTGGGTGTCCTTTATCTTATCTGGCCATACGATAGTGAATGCACCTGGGAAACCAAGCGTGTTCACCTTTGAAATGAGACTATGTAAGGAAACTGTGCGGTGTGTCTATAGAAAGAGCTACCAGCTCTGTGGGTACACAGAGTCTGAGGGTGGGTCAAGGGTTGCTGTTGGTCAACAGGCTCAAGAAGAGAGACGTCTATTGAGTAAAGGAGAACAAGGGCAACCTGGGACCCTCTTGGTACGTCTATGATGGACAGATATGGTGTCTAACCACAACCACCACCAAAGAATGGTGACTTCTGCTGCCTATCTGCCTTCCAAATTGTACAGGGGCCTCTTTTGGTCACAAAGGGAAGGCAGTTCTAGGGAAGGTAGCTCCTAGTCTTAGAGCAGTATGACTCAATGTAGCTTATCTACTCATTTTGCTCAAAACATGCTCTCCATTTTTTCTGAGTCAAAATGTATCTAAAAATAAATTTTAAATATATATTTATATAAATTCGATGAATTTCTACATTTATTTAAGAACTACCATATGAGATATATTTTCAACACCCTAGAAAGTTCTCTCCTGCTTCTTCTAGTCATTTTCCTCTTCCATCAATAAACACTATTGATTGTTTTTTTCCTAATAAATTAGTTTTGCCACTTACAGAGTTCTCTATAGATGGAATCATACAATATATTTCTTTTGTATCTGTTTTTTTTTTCACACAGTATAATGTGCTCATCGATATTTCTGCATGCAGTATTTTATTACTTTTTCATTACTGGACAGTATTTCATTGTGTAATTATAGCTGACCCTTGAACAACATGGAGTGCAAAACCCCCATGCAGTCAAAAATTTGGGTGTTACTTTTGACTTCCTCAAAACCTAATATTAATAGCCTGCTGTTGACAGAAACTTTACTGATAACATAGTCAATTAATACATATTTTGTGTTAGATGTATTACATATTGTATTCTTAAAGTACTCTAGAGAAAAAATGTTATTAAAAATAAGAAAAAGAAAATACAATATTTATTGAAAAATCTGCATTTAAGTGGACTCATACAGTTCAAAATATCCACACTGAAAGTTAAAAATAAATGTATTAGAAAGATAACTTTATACCTAAACTTGAACAGAAAACCAGTATAATTGTCATATATAGAAGGTAAACAAGCAAAAAGTGTAATAAAAATTGTAACTTAATGACAGTAAGTTGTACTTGTTTGTTGAATACTCTGCAACTCCTCTCATTCTCTAAGGAAATTAGAGTGGTGTCCAACATATAAAGTCACTGGCCAGAGACTTTTATTTTTAAATGATCAAAGTATTGATAGATAAAAGAAAAAGAAAATAATTTACTTTGATGCCCTAACCTTAAACAATCTGAAATCATCTTGCTCACAATCAGTGGTACCTGCCATCACCTCATCTCCCCCCCACCCACATTCTGAGAAACATTACACTAGAAAATGAGGTAGGAATCCTTGAAACCGATGGAAATGGGTTCCCTGTGGTCCACACTCCAACCACAACGCTAGAAATCAATTCTTCCCAATACTGAGCCTGTGACAAGGCTAGAAAACCTTTTAGCAGAGCCTGGAATAACACTCTTAGCCAGAAGCCAGAACCAATTTAATGAGCTGGAAGGGACAAGTCTTGGACATGACTTTGGAGGGGGTGGCAGTTTTTATTAAACAGGGACACTCTTGCTGGATGCTAAAGCCTTGAATATGCTTCTCTGCACAGCTCATAATGCCTATCTACCTGCTTCTATGGCCTGGCTTCTTAAGGATATAAGCTGTGACTTTTTCATCTGTGCATCCCCATTGCCCGGTAGGGTGCATAGCATTTGCAAGGCACTTGAATGAATGACAGTGGCAGCACCAGCACACACCATGGAAACAGTGTCACAGCACAGCCTGTGATGAAGTTGGTGACGGAAATTCTGGGTGTCAGGTTCGTACTGGCTTGCAGTAGGAGTGCCGGACTTTGGGATGCTCAGTTTTGATTGCCCAGGGAATAAATGTTTCTTTTTTAAAAAAAATTGATTTGAGAGAGAGAGAGGAAGGGAGAGAAAGAGAAACATCAACTTTTTGTTCTACCTATTTATGTATTCATTGGTTGCTTCTTGTATGTACCCTGACTGGAGATCAAACCCACTCCAACCAACTGAGCTACCTGGCCAGGGCTAGAGAGTAAATGTTTTTTAAGGTGAAATGTTTTAGATCCTGTTGAATATTTTATCTACCAGATAACTATACCTGAATGGAATCATGGAGACTCAGTATGATGGGTGCACTAGGAGAGGAGCTTATGATTCCCACAGAAGAGCCACTTATTTGGGTGACTTATGGAGAATAAGGTTTTCAGTCAATGGACAATCCATCATCTAGTTAAAAAGCAACCAAAGCTGACCTATGCATGGCTTGAGGGGGACAATAGGTCTTTATACATTGTCTAAGGACCCAAAGAAAGACAATAGTGAGCATAGGGTGTAAGTCTCCTGGCTCCCAACTGGAATGATAGGTAGATAGGTAACGATGTAGATAGATAAATGATAAATAACTAGGTAGATAAAATGCCAGGGTCTCTTTGTATCTGTCTATATCTATACCTATAGAGTTTACCTATCTTCTCTTTTAGACAATGGTCATGAATTAAAGAAGCTAAATAATAATAAAAGCTTAAAAATATAAGTGCATTTCACAAGACCAATACATTGAGAAAGATTTCTTGAGAAGTATTACTTAATAGTGAGGTACAAAATAGTATCCTTGATGCTCTCACCCTTGGCTCCTTGTTGAACAAAAGAAGTGAGAACTGATGACAAATGCATGGGATATACGATATTTCATTTGTGCTACTATCAGAGAAGTGTTTTAAAAATAGGAAAACATAATGCATATTGTGAAATGATCTATAAACTCCCAGTGTGATGTCTGACCCTCAGTAGGGAGTCAGTAAGCAATAAAACATTAATGTCTTTTCATCTATTACAATCTCAGGATTAAGAAGTATTTTATAGCCTAGAAAATGGAAATTATAACTCTCACTGGTAAAAGTTTCACTTTTTAAAAAATGCTCAAGACTGGTAGAGAAGATCCTAAAACTTTTTTGAATATTAACCTAGATTAGATCTACAAAAGTGAATGAACAGATGAAATCATTTTGGTGTAAAATAAAGTCATATTGTTATGAATGAAAGCTGAATTTACCTCATAAGTTTTCCAGAGGGATCATTTTATTTATTCCATGTGTATCCAAAGTTTTCCCACACTACTTTGTTATTTGGCACAAAAATTATTTTTGGATTCTATAGCCTTGTTTATAAAGCCAGCTTATTTTCACTTTCATATAGCAACGTAAAATAACTATTTACAGATTGCAGGATGAATGAAAGGAAAATTAGGCAACAGGGGCCCTTGGCTGGGCAGCTAAATTGGTTAAGGTGTCATTCCCATATGCTAAAATTGTGTGTTTGATCCCCATTCAGGGCACTTGCAAGAAACAACCAATAAATGCATAAATAAGTAGAACAACAAATTGATATTTCTTTCTCTCTCCCCTCTGTCCTTCCTCCCAATCTCCCTCAAATCAATCAGGGCATACCCTTTTTACATGAAGCCAGAATAACATCTGGAGGAATTGGTGTTGGAAAATTTTCTTTAATATGCCAGAGGGAGAAAGTGCATAATATTTTGAAGAATCATTTTTGCTACATAATACCAGCTCTCAGCAAACCTGTGTTGTTGATGGGTCATTTCACCTCACGTTACTTGCACTTTCCCCTCCCTCCTGGTTCTCTTCTTATTGTTGGCTGCAGTCCAGCCTCAATCCTGTGCCCTGGTGGGTGTAACCTAAACAATGACTGGTGTGAAGTAGCCTGTGTGCCCAGACAAAGCTCCTCTCCCTCAGCCTCACTTTCTCCCTAGTCCCTGTCCACAGAGCCCTGCAAAGTGTCTGGCGCACCTCAGTTGAACTGCTGTGTGTCCTAAAAGTATTTGCACTTTTTAGAGAACTTATAATTCACATAATCATCAGTATAGTAAAAATTCCATGTTTAGGAAAAGATTTGATAAGATGCTTTTCTCAAATGCTTTTCTCAGATGCTTTTGAAAACCATGCCTTTCCAATGGTTTTTGTGGAGTTTTGCTGCCTCTGCTTATGGATGTCATCAAATTACTATTTTTCTTTGAGCATGAAGCCTCATTGCCCGGTTGAAACAGTTTGCACCAATCAATTGTACCCAGCCTGTTTCTGTCAACCTGCACTTGTGGTATGCATAATATCACACTCCCTGGCAGCATTCGGACCGTTCTAGAAGCAGGCATAAGTCCATGTTCTGAAACACTTCCCGTGGGGAAACCCAGCCTATCAGAGTGGAGAAATGCAGCTTGCTAGAGAACAAGCCAGTTCGACTCAGCAGGCACATGCACTTCAGGATAAATAAATCTCCATAAATTGGCTCCATCTGAAGTCTTTGTTCACAAAATATGAAGAAAAGTTACAGGGTTTCTCTTAAATGAATAATTGGAGGATAGGGAATGAATAGCTTTTGGATATCTTTAAAGAATTATAACATAGTACATTCACTATTTTACTGCATATTCATAATCTGCAAAATGTTTGCAGTATTTTCCCATGGATTTTTAAAAAACTAGTATGCTTATATTCAATGTCAGGTTTTTTTCTTTGTCCCTTTAATGGTTGTTTGAACTTGATGGTTTGGGAAATGCCCGGCTAACCATAGTGCGTCACTATCACTCTTTTGATGGCCAGTGGTAAAATACATACATACATAAATACATATCAATCCAAAGGAGGTTAAGTTGAAAATGAATGTGCAGATGGTCTCACATTTCTGGTCCAGTTCAGGTATGACTTAATATAAAAGCTCAAGTAATATTATTCAGGACACTTTATTTTTGTTTTGTTTATTTTTCTCCTCGTTCTCTGTGCTGGCTTCATGCTCAGAAAGCTTCTGTCCTTGTGGTCACAACAGATGCAAACTCATAATTTCTCAGGTTCAAGATCAGTGAAAGAGATATTTTTCCTGTAATTCCTTCTGTCGGAAATAACCTGGGTCTTAGGCCCATCCTTGAGGCCAATCACTCTACCTCTACTAGGTATCAGTAGATTAGGAAAGATGGACAGACAGAGAGAGCAAGAGTGAAGGCATGAGGGAGGAGGAGAGCGAGAGAGAGATGGATTGATTTTCCTGAGGGCAATCTCTGTCTTAGTCATCCCCTCCCCCCATTTTATTCCTGATGGTTGATACAATGCTAGGCCTATAGTGCCTATACATTGAATTGATGTTAAATCAGTATGTGATTCATTTCCCACATGTTTAATTTTTCTCTTTCTTATCTTGTTTATTTTAATCATTTCAAAACAATTGTAAAGTTCCTTCAAATTTTATTTATCTAACACTACTTTCACTTAACTTCTTTCTTTGTATTTTTATTCTAATATCTGCATCATAATTTCTTTTCTTAAAGACATATGCTTTTCTTAAAGTGGCTACATCTTTCAGTAGCATATGGAATATCAAAAGAAGTTTTGTAAGTCATTGTCTCATGAGAATAAAGGGGCAAAAGAGAGGGGCGATAGAGCAAGAGGAAACTATATTGAGGGTTTACAATGGCTGTATATACTCCATGTGTATTATCACCTTTAATCCTAGGAGTAAGTGTTTGAGGTAGAATAGTCATCTCCAGTCCACAGATGAGAAAACTGAGGCATAGAATGGCAAGTTACTGGCCTATGTTTTCAAAGATAGAAGTAGATGGGTCATTCCAGAAAATAATTAATATTGGTAAATTGTTTGTTTGTTGGTGTGATTCGGAGTTGAAGAGATAATATACGCTATCTGTCACGGTGTAACTTCCTTTGGGCCTCTAATGTTGTGCATTGGTGGTGTTTTGAAAATTGATTTTTCCTCTAATAAGGAGTATATTCAACTTGTATTTGCAAAGCTGACTTTGGGGGTGGTTATGTGAATATTAGGTAACATCCCTTCTAGATAGCTGCTCGAGAACAGGATAGTGTGCGTGTTTCCTCACTGAATTTTCATGTTTCGCAACTATCTCATCTAGGAAGCTTCCTATTCTTTTTGCTGTTGGTGACGGTGGTGGTGGTTAGGCTAAAGACTTTATTCAGCCTTTTCAACTCCCAGATCCTATATAGCTTCTTAAAAAGTATATTTTATTGATTACGTTACTACAGTTGTCCCAATTTTCCCCTTTGTTCCCCTTCACCCCTATTCCCTCCAGCATCCCCCTCCTTAGTTTATGTCCATGGGTCATGCATATAAGGTCTTTGGCTACTCCATTACCCACACTGTTCTTAACAACTCCCTGTCTATTTTGTACCTACCCATCTGTGCTTCTTAATCCCTGCACCAAGGTGTATTCAAGGTGATGAAAAGCAAGGATCTACAACCTAGACTACTCTGTCCAGCAAAGCTATCATTTAGAATGGGAGGGCAGATAACATGCTTTCCCAGACAAGGTAAAGCAAAAGGAGTTCATCATCACTAGGCCATTATTATATTAAATACCAAAGGGAATTATATAAAAACAGATCAGAATGATGAACATTAAAATGGCAGTAAATTCACAATTATCAGTAATTGAATCCAAATAACAAACTAAGCAAACAAGCAGAACAGGGACAGAATGATAGATATGGAGATCATTAGGAGGACTGTCAGTTGGGAGCTTCATATTCTTAGTGGGATTTTCTTCCTGATCCTACTAGCTATTTTTCAGACATGCTGTGTTGGGGAGTATACGAAAAACTATAATCACCGCCGTTTAGCAGTAAGCGACGGTGCAGTTCTCTCCGGGTGCAGACCCTGGCTCTGAGAGGCTGTACATTAGGATCCTGCTATGTGTTCTCAAGTTCCCTCAGCTAGGGAATATCTTTATGTTTCATGAAGCAGAACACAAAGGAAAAGCTTTTCCCACCCTCCACCTAGTTCCTCCATACTTATATTCAGTAGAAATGCCTTTCATATTCTAGTAATATATTATATAACGATCTTAATATTTAGGTCTTATGAATTTACATCTGGTTTTTTTTTTGGACTTTATAGATAATTTTATGAAAATTTATAAGACTAAATTTATAAGAATATTAGCCAGAAACCATTTTAAACCAGACAACTCATTAATTAGGTTCATTGATTTTTCTAATTTAACTAGAGAGGAGGGTAATCTTCTATATTACCCTTACTTACAAGTAATCAGTTGAGGAGAGGAAATTCATTTTTCTCTCATGATCTATAATGTTATTATTTTACAAACAACTCAACAGCATAAATATAAATTAAATAGTAGGAAAAGGACATTTATTTTTAAAAATAGAAGCATCTGAGTATGTTATGATTTTTTAAATATGAAATCAATCAATGCCAGTCACAGCTTAGTTTAAATTTAACCTCTCTACTTTAAACATTTATTTATTTGCTTATTTAATAATTTACTTTGCTTTCAGGGAGGGAGAAATTCAGGAGTCTCAAAAGATTCATTAAATTCATGAATTCAGCAATGGGAGGTACTGACTGAAAGTTATAGTGTTCTGCAAATCTGAAGTCAGAATACTAAGGACTAAAATCATAGTACTATGCTTCCCCTTATACTGCCTTCCTTCAAATAAATCACTTGCTTTTGTTGAGACTTTTATTTTCTTTTTTAAAGCAGGAATAATAAAATCCATCTTATAGATAATATCTATCAAATTAAACAGATATAGATAAGAGATTATAGGCATAGATAAGATTATAGATAATAGATTATAGATACAGATTAGATTATAGATAGTAGATTACAGGTGTAGAAAAGATGTTATCTATAAATAGGATGAATAATATTTACAAATATGATTTGAAATGTAAAAAGTATTGAAATTCAGGAATTATCCTTATTAATTATTGCAAAAACATCTTTGTTGCAAAATTTTTTAAGTGATATTGTTTGGAGATAGTTTATCCTCAATTGTTGACAACTTTTGAAAAAGAATATATCAACTCTCTGTGAAGATGGACGTATAGGTAGACATGCCTTACCTCATAACACAACTGCAAAAAGAATCATAACTAACCTAAAAACAAAAAGCACCCATAACTGCCAGAAAACTGAACTGTATGGAAATCTGACAACCAAAGATTTAAAGAAGCCACATTCAGCCACACAGGTAGGAGGGGAGGAGCTGGGGAGCTGGGGTGCAGAGGACATAGTACAGCATGGAAAGGCAGCAGTAGCGGTGGAATAGACAGTCTCACATCCATGTGCAGTGGATAAAAATCAAGAGGGATACCTTGGGAGTGAGTGATCCCAGCTCTAGGCAAGACTGCACAGTCCAGGGTTCCAGCACCAGGAAGATAAAGCCTTACAACTTCTGGCTTTAAAAACCAATGGGGGTTAGAGTGCTGGAATAAACTGCTGGCTTCTCAGGAGAGTCCATTTAAAGGGTCTTCACAGTCCTAGAACATACACTAACCCACCCACTCTGGGAATCATCACTAAGGCAGCAAGTACAAGGGTGTCAGTCACATACAGGAAGTGGGTGAAGTAACTGGAAACAGGTGAGTGCCAGGCAAGTGTCCAGAAGCCAGGCAGCAGCACTGTCCCCTCTCCAAACTCTCACCCCTACATAGCACTGCAAAGCAAGGAAATGAGTTGCCCCACCCTGGTGAATGCCTACGGCCCTGCCCCTTACAATTTAACCTGTGCACTAAGACAGGGAGTCAAAGCAGCTCTACCTAATACACTGAACAAACACAGGGAGGCTGCCAAGTTGGGGAGACAAAGAAATATGGCCCAAATGAAAGAAAAGAACAACCCCCCCAAAAAAAATAACTAAGCAAATGGAAATAGTCAACTTATCAGATGCAGAGTTCAAAATACTGGTGATACAGATGCTCAGAGAAATCACTGAGCATGCAAAAACCTAAGGGAAAAAAAAATGAAGGTTACACTAAGTAAAATAAAGAAAAATCTACAGGAAACCAACAGTGAAGGGAAGGAAGCCAGGATTCAAATCAACCACTTGGAACATAAGGAAGAAATAAACATTCATCCAGAACAGAATGAAGAAACAAGAATTTAAAAAATGAATAGATAATAAAAAGACTGTGGGACATCTCCAAAAATGCCAACATCCAAATCATAGGGATGCCAGAAGGAGAAGAGGAAGAGTAAGAAATCAAAAGCTTATTTGAAAAAAAAAATGAAAGAAAACTTCCCTAATTTGGCAAAGGAAATAGACATACAAATCCAAGGAGCACAGAGAGTCTGGTTAAAGATAAAGAGAAGATCATAAAAGTAGCAAGAGAATAGCAGAGAGTTACCTACAAAGGAATTCCCCTAAGACTATCAGCTGATTTCTAAAAACAACAACAACAACAACAACAGCAACAACAACAACAAAACACCTGGCAGGCAAGAAGGGACTGGCAAGAAGTATTCAAAATGATAAAAAGCAAGGACCTACAACCAAGATTACTGTATCCAGCAAAGCTATCATTTAGAATGGAAGGGCAGATAAAGTGCTTCCCAGACAAGGTAAAGCTGAAGGAATTCATTAACACCAAGCCATGATACATGAAATGTTAAAGGGACTTATCTAAGAAAAAGAGAAAGATCAAAACTATGAACAGTAAAATGATAACAAACTCACAACTATTAACAACTGAATCTAAAAAACAAAAACAAACTAAGCAAACAACTAGGACAGGAACAGAATCATAGACTTGGAGATCATTCAGAGAATTATCAGCTAGGAGGGGGAAGACAGAGAATGGGGGAAAAGGTACAGGAGATAAGAAGCATAATTGGTAGATACAAAATAGACAGGGGGAAGTTAAGAATTGTACAGGAAATGGAGAAGCCAAAGAATGTATATGTATGACCCATGGACATAAACTAAGGTGGGGATTGCTGGAAGGAAGGGGGATACTGGGTGGAGGGGGCAAAAGATGAAAAATTGGGACAACTCTAATAGCAGGATCAATAAAATACATTTTTAAAAAAGAAAATGCCACCATTGAGTTTAAAGATGTTACTTACCTCATCTTATTTTTTTAACTTTCACATAAAGATTAAAATAGAAACAGTTTAAAATATTGTATTTGTTTTCCAATAAGAAAAGTGTTCTTTCATGATCAAATTAAAAACTAATTGGAGCATTTTTATCTTTTCTTAATCAAAGACAAATCTACATAGTAAAGTTTTGTTCATTATTTCTCTGCTATTTAATGTTTCTTGAAAAATGATGCTTTAAAAAAGATGTTAAAATATTTTATATAAGCTAATTCTCTGGTGAGTAAAATCTAAGATTTAAAATATTCTCTGGAGGGTTCCCTCCATTTAGCTCCGTTATCTACCACTAATGTCATCGTCCATGTCAACATGCTCCATACATTTCAGCCTCTGAGCCAACCCATGTTACTTCTGTCCAAGTGCCCTCTCTCCCTTCCCTCACCTAATTGTGCTCCTATGCTAAGGACTCGCGTGCTCTCTAAACTCTCAAGGCATAATGACATCTGACTCCAGGCACCCACAGTGCCTCTTCCACCAGCTCTCCCAAGACAATGTATTCAAATTTTGATTTTACATTTTACTACAATATTACCATAGAAATGTAAAACAATGGTTGTAATGAAATGATTGGTTTTTACTTTCTCCCAACACATGTGTGATATTTCCTGAATAATTTTCCTTCTCTAAATCTATACTTGAAATTTGCCATGAGGAAGGACTAAATGGTAAAACCAGTTCTTTGCCCCAAAGATGCTTCTTAGGAAAATGGAAGGACATACTAGTTACTGGGTGGATCCATCAACACAACATATCTTATGATGGCTCATGTTATCAAAGCTTTAAAATCTATATTTTTATTAAAAAATAATAAGTAAAATCAATATTAATTTAGAGCATCCAAAAAGATATTGCTGCAGTTTTGTAGAGAACCAAATAATATAGACAATTTTCATGACTTTAATAACATATTTAAATGCACCTTCACACTTATTGATTTAAGTCACATTGTGTTCAACTTCAAAATAATAAATCACATCAAAATATGAATATCATTTATTTCTTACAAATGAAAAAGCGTGATTTATAATGTTATGCTTTGAACTTATGGGTAGGATACTTATATCAATCATCTAAATAAGCCAGGTTATTTAAGAGCTTTTTGAAGGCAAACAATATGAAAACATTTTGCTATTTTGGTTTTCCTATGCAATGAAAACTTTGTACAATATCTCAGCCACAGTACAGCCATTTAATAGTATAACAGGTTTCATATGCTGATTGCTTGCTGTTTGGAGGTATATGCCTCCTAATAATTCTCATTTCAATGTCATACTGAAAACTTCATAAAAAAAGAAAACAGAAGACTAGTAAACCTAGAAATAAATTATAATCACCGGTTAAGTTCTTTAAAAGCATCCCAGTTTTTCATATGCTAGGTTATTTAGACTAGGAAATAGAAAATTACGGCATGTGGAACAAATCTTATGGGTCACCTGTTTTTTGTAAATAAAATTTTGTTGGAACCCAGCTGTGCCCATTCGGTGGCATTTTCATCTATGGCTGCCTTTTCACTACAGTGGCAGAGCTGAGTAGCTGCAACAGAAATCTTAGCTCAGAGTCTACACTATTTACTGGCATCCCTTTTACAGAAAGCACTGCTGACTCCTAATTTAGAGAGTCTTGGGAATGGAGCCCTCATTTTTTGCAGTAACAATTGTTTTAGGAGTTTTTTTCCTTAAATATCAGGAAGACAGAGAAGAGTCATTGCCCTTGTATTTAAGAAACACCTTTTGGTTAAGAAAATACCATATTCTAGTCTCAGATATTAGGATGATAACATTAGTTCCCCACCAGTTTCTATTATGTACCTGCGCTACACTAAGATATACACTGTGGATTAATTCTTACAGCAATGCTTAGAGATTGATATTATTACGTAGAATTATTGAATTGGTGGCCCCACATAATGGCCTCTTTTTGTGCTGTAATTTTGTAGTTTTCATCCGCTTTGATTCTGTGCCAGCCTTGTGAATTGCTTTGGGAGAAGTAACATTGGACCAATTCTGGGCCTAGGTGTCACACTCTTAGAAACCTGCCACTGGCATGAGAACAAACTCATGTTGAGAAAACATATACGGCATAGCTGAATAATCCAACGAAAGCTCTCCTAGACTAGCCAGTCCTCAACTAACCTACCTGCTGAGTACACACACCTGAATAAACCAAGCTGAGATCAATCAAGTTCAGTGCATATCCTCACACCAGACCATACAAACCACAGAGCCATGAGCTATAATAAATGGTTATTGTTTTACGCTGTAATGTTTTGGTAGATTTGTTACACAGCAAGAACACTACACTAATCGATGTAGTTTTGTTTTATATCCCACTTCATAGATAGGTAAAATGAAGCAGTGTTAGGTTAATCAAACTGATTAATAATGCACAGATAGTGGAGAAAGCAGAATTTGTACTGGGACAGCTAATCAAATTCCAGATTTGAACCATTAAGACTAGGGTAGGCAGATCCATGCATGAACTGAGCAGGTGTAAGGACCCCTTCAAGTTTCTTGCTGGTAAAATGTGGTTGGAGGAGAACAGAGAGCACGCTCTCACCACTGCATCTGTGAGGCCCAGTACTGCAGGGACTAGACAAGTAATAGCACTGTCTGATTGATAAAGCAGGCTGTTCCATCCTTGAAGTGGTAATAAAATAGTTGAAATGGACTGTAAAGCTCAGTAGCCAAGGAGAAAAAGCAGATGAGCCACACGGAGATGCAGCCGACATCCAGGAGAGGAGCAGGAGCTAAATAAATCTTTAGTGGACATTTGGTGCTGAGGAACTTAATGGGCAGAAGTTTCTAAACAGAAGTTTGCTAACAAATTTCACAAATGTTTCAAGTAAAAGCACATACTTTGGCATACTTAGTATGATATATTAAGCCAGAGACAGAGAAGACAGATTTTCTTACTGTTTTCTTCATGATTACCAGGACATGTTTACTTTTCTTATGTGAAAAGAAGTTTATTTTTTTTCCCATTCTGTTGGGAATTCAGGGGGAAGCAGGCATGATGGAAGAGAATGAGAGGCTAGGTCCAGACTGTAGAAGCGAGGGAAGAAAACAACCGAGGCTCACTTTACAAAGTCCCATGAAAATTCCTCAATCGCAAAGCTAAAGAGACATCTGTGGCCTACCTCCTAAGAATCAAACAATGAATCTTGCACAATATAGTTAATTTCTTTGTGGAATTAATTTCTTTGTGTTATTTAATTATAATGTAGATTTTGTCACAGGTGGAACAAGGTCTAATAAAAAGAACTAAGCATTTTTTCATAGCAAAATAACAAAACAAAGCTGGAGTCACTTCAAATATCCAATAACTAAAAATTGAAAATATAGAAAGTGTGATATTTGTAGCATGAAATAGTATTCAGCAGTGAAAATAAGTGTACTCTATTTATCAACTAAATAAATGTCACAAATTACATTAAGTAAACAAGGCAAATGGCAAAATGAATGTATGATCCCATTTGTAAAAAAGTTGAACACATAAAACTACAGACTGTGTCGTTTAGGGACACAGGTATAGCTGGTGAAACTATCACTCAGTGTCATGGGTTACCTCTGGATGGGAGTAAAGGAATCACTATTCGGGAAGGGCTTTAAAAGCAGTAATGATTAGTTTATATTGGGAGAAAAATGTGCCCATGTTCATTTTTAAATATTATATATACCTTACATACGAGTTTCATATGATATAGAATCACCATGTGTTAATTATAGGATAGTGTCCTTTCAACAGGATTGATTACCAAGTACATTTATTTCTACAATAAAGTAACATTTTCCTTGGCTCACATTACTTTTGTATAAAATGCTGTCATTGACCTTCCGTGAGGGACAATGGAATTAGAAATTCTTCCAGTCTGAGAAATTACCTATAGAGAACAATCTTTTGGTACACAAACGTTAAACCAACAATTTTTGGTCCATAAACACTAAATTGAAGGTATATTAGGGTATGAGTACTCAATGTCCATTTTGATTATTGTATGTCAAGCACATCAAAGTTATTTAGCTTTCTTTGGGACTGATCTCAAACATGAAAGTGATAGGATACTGAATTAAAAAGAGCAAAGAACATAAAACAGTCTGTCAGCATACTAAAAAAGGAAACATTTCCAATAAAGCAGCTGGGCTTTACATCCCGATAAACTAATAATAAAGGTCTCCGTGTTGCTTTCAAAACCAGAAAACTCCGTCTCTCTGGGCACTGCTCTGGGGCCACTGGGAGGTGACCGATGGCTGCATGAATAGTGAAGCATGTGCTTGCTCCCACACTGCTAAGAACATGGAGATTGTATACCTCCATGGCAGATTCCCTCCCCGTCTTGTGTTCCCTGTGTGTCTTTTTTAGTCATTGTTGTTCCTCTTTCAAAACCATAAAAGATCTCTCTCTCTCTCTCTCTCTCTCACACATACACACACACACTCACCACATAAAAAATCCTGCAAAAGTGCTGATATAATTAGAGACCAGAGCACAGGTCTTGTCAGCTCTCTAAGCTGAACCAGACTGCTTGCTAACTCTGACAAAAAAGCATCTTGACCAGCAATGCAATTTCTTTGCAATTTGTGATTGCTCTCAGGCATAGCTCAGTGTCTTGAGAAGAAAGATCTCTTTAATAAGAACAACTCGGTGAGGACGAGCTGAGAACCAAAACACTGGGGCCAGGATTCTGAGGGCCTCAAGCCCTGCACCCTATCTCAAAATTTCCCACTATCTCAAAACTACTTTCAACTTTGAAATCAGAAAGTAGAGCGGGGGAAAGGTACTTTAGAAGGCAGAAGGATAGTTTGTGATGTTTCCCTTTTGATGAATTACCTGTTCTCTGGGACAGCAACTGAAAGAGACCGCAAGGATAGAGGGAACAGGAACTGAAGGAGAGCCCTGGCACTTGCTGAAGTCTGCACAGGTCCTGCAGCTTTGTTACAGGACTGCCACGCACAAGGCCACCAGTTCTCTGCATGTCACCATGCTGGGTAGAATATGCAATTTGTATGATTATAGTTATCATTACTACTTCAAGCTGAACAACATTTTCAGCTCTGTGAACTAGAGGGAGGAGAGACTCAGAGGGACTTGGATTCAGACAAAGGCATGGAAAAGGGAGAGGACAGAGTCTGGGGATTTTTTTTAAATTTGATTTTGTTCTGGTTTCCAGTTCTTGACCCTGGAGTGTGTATCTGGGCTATAATAGGACAGATTCTATTTCAGGAGCAAGTGGGCCAAGGAATCTGCCCTTTTATAAGCACCCCAGGAGATGTGTTTTTTAAATGGTGTAAGTTGGATATATCATAGCTGGTTTCTTATGAGATTAAGTCCCCTGAAAACATCTCTTTTCTTTGAGAAGCCTGATATATATTGATTAAATCTTTGGATTTTGTTTGATCATTGGGTACAATCTCCTTGAGTGACAGGACTTCGTTTGGTTCCCCTGCCCCTGTAAGAGTGCTTAACGTGAAGTAGGCATTACTCAGTAAGATAGATTTAGTGCATGAGGATATGTATCCTCTGAGTCAACATTATCACTAAACTTTAGATGCTATTGGACGTGAACTTCTCCATGTGGCATCTATTTTGGTAGTTTGAGATACAACATATTTCTGTCATGTCCTGATAAGTGTAAAAGTGAGGCTCAAGCCTTAACCTAAATTTCTATTCATTTGCTCTATGGTCTTAGACAGTAATTTAAGAAAAAATAGTGTAGATTGATTTGATGGTGTGTCTCCTAGAAGAAAAGTCAAGCTCCTGCTTTTCTCTAGCGAGTCTGGCTCCTGTTGATAGCTGCTCTATTCTTTATTAGAATATCTTCCCAAGTAACTATGGCTAAAGTTTAGTTTTAGACATGAGCTTTAGACAGATCAAAAGCATCTGTGTTCAGTGAATTTCTAGGTTTTCTTGTTCTATAAGAAGAATGAATGCTAGTAAAATGGAGGTTGGAATTAAATTTTGAAAAATAAAATCTGAATCGATTAAAGTCAAAGAACATTCAAAGTGTTTCAAATTTTGGATGTGGGCTGATTTAATTTAAGCAGATTACCCCCAACATGGAAATGTTCTTTGCTAAACCACTGACTCTGACATGTCTTTGTTCTGTTTTGCTTTTCCCAGTAACATTGTAAGTCATCTCATTGAGGACGTTATAGGACGTATTAGGGAAAAACACACACACACACGCATGTACAAAGGGGAATGCCAACAAGAAGAAAAAAAATATGTTACTTGCAAACATCTATTGGAAAATTCTTTGAAAATTCAAATGAAACAAATCATAGAAAGCTTATAACAATAGTTAATTTGAAAATACATAATTTCAACTACTTTGCTGGATAAATAAATGGAGATTAATTCATTTCAAAGATTGAATTTTCATATTTAGATAGAGGAAGTCAAAGGTCAAAATTTAACTAGAATATTTGCAGCATGAAAATGCCAGCTATGGGTACCATGAGCTTAAAGGAACATCCAAAAGGCCACACTACTGTCAATTATATAAACATTGAAAGTTGTGGCCACAGTGCCAGAGGTGATGTCATGTACATTTTAATTTTTACATATATTACATATGATAATATATCAAATTGGAATTGACTCATAGTTAACAATATTTTAAAGAAAAGCTATAGAGTCTTGAGCTTCCTCTAAAAGATATACTTTATTGATTCTAACAAAGAGGTATTTAGGAGAGTAAATACTGTTTTACCCTACTATAAGTCTGTTTGAATGATATACGATAGGGACTTCACTGACATTTTGGTTTAATTACTTTTGGTTTTTTGCCTCTTGATTTTTTGTTTATTTGCTTGTTTTTTTAAAGTCTACTTCCTAGAAAGGTGGGAAAGCTGGTAACAGTTCTAATATTAGGAGATCTCAGTCTTTTCCTACCTGAGACGTCCTGAGATGTGTGTTCTTTGTGAGTGACCAGACCTAATATTATGCTAAACAAAGATTCAGGGATTCTTCAGTGGTGTTCAGCTCAGTTTGTTTCTTGTCAAAAAAATGAAATTGTCTCAATCCATGAAGTAAAATATTAATTTAATTTCCTCAGGAAATGAAAATAGTTTCTTTCTATATAGTTTATAACAGTTATTATCTCTTGTTGGGTAGAATTGTAGCTACATTTTGTTTTCCTTTTTACATTTTTACACACATATATGCACACACACATCATACACATCTTCTGTGTGAAATATCACTTCCCTTTTTCAAAGAAATGGCAATTAAAAACAAATAAATCTCACTAGGCAAAATTAAAGGATAAAATTACTTTCAATAAAACAGTATTCTACCTGGATATATTGTGCATATTCTTGGCAACTTTTATTGAAACAAAAGTTTGTTCACACTAATAGTTATTTAGCTTCTTTCAAGTGCCAGGCACTGGTTGAGGTGCTGGGATATGGCAACAAAGGGAAGCTCCTTGTATCAGAGAGTTTGCATTCTAGTTGGGGATAAAAGACAATAAATTATGTAATATGTCCAGTGATGACAAAAACTGTGAAAAAAACTAAGGAAACATAGTGAGGGGCTGAAGAGTGATGCAAAAAGCAGGATTTTGTGTAAGCTGGGCGAGGAATAATGAATATATATGAATAGATAAAGGAACATTCCAGTAGAAACCTGACTGAAGTAGGTGAGTCAAGCAAATAGCTCTGGGAAGAACTTCACAGGTAAAGGAGGTGAGAGAAAACATGCTTGGCATTTGCAAGATGAAGGTCAGGGTGAACTGGGTGGACTTTAAGAAGGGATGTAAGGCAGACTATGAAATCAAACAGGTTAACAGGAGGTCCGAGTATGTGGAGTCTTCACGGCCATAGTACTGTGAGTGAGATGAAAGGCTGTAGGAGGTTTGCAGCAGAAATGACACATTCTGTTTTATAATTAATAGGATCATGCTGGATGCTATGTGGGCAATAGACTATTTTAGGCAAATGGTGGAAGCCAAGAAGTCCGTATGGAACCAATGAACAGTTCAGGGGAGGAATGATGACTCACACTCTTTGAGTTCTGGCTGAGTAGTTCTTGGGTTTTAGAAGTCTTCAGCTTTTCTGAAAGTTTTGTGTTTTGGGAGACTTTTTCTGTGACATAAACGAAAGTCACATTTGGTTACTATCTAAAGCAACTATGAATAAAGTTACCAGCCCTATCTTGAAATTATCTCTAACTTATTGCCTGTGATGAAAAACAGCATTATACATTCTGACAAAACTTAATCTTTCTATTTTTCCCATTATTTAGTATATAATTCAGCCCTATTAAAGAGATCTTTAGAGAGTAAGAATATTAGCATTTAAATTATTTACATTAAAAGCTATTATACCTATTTAGGTCTAAGATAGAATTTTATCCCTATGATGTGGGGAAGGAAAGAACAAAGGATTTAAAATTATGATGTGGAATTGTGGAATCTTTTCTCTGCAGGAGGCAGTGTTTCTTGTATGGGAGGGTCAAGTGTGTCCAGGAAATGAATGCAAAAAGCAGGACTTGATCTACAAAAAAATTGATATCTAATTTTGGATTTCTCATGGCAGCATTATAAGAGAGAAATGAAAACAAAGAGTAGAAAAGAGTAGATTGGATTGCAGAGTAGATTGTTTACTTGCCTTTGCCTCCTGGATTTTCTTTTCTTTTTTTTTTCTTTTATCTCTGCAGCCTGGAGGATTTATTGGCACCATTTCATTTGTCTTTCTCTGGACTTAAAATTGAGGTGATGAGATGGAATATTACCTGTGTGCTTTGAACATCCATGAGTGACATGTGTTAGTTGCCTGGGAAACCGGAGACAAAATTCTACAGGCCTTTGAAATGCTTTTAAAGCTCAGCTGAAGTTTAAACAGCATACTGACAGCGAACATTGATTCCTCATGTTATCTGTTAGAATACTGAGCTGCATATAACAGAAAGCCCCGAACTGAATGTGGTTTAGCCAACAAAAAAAATCTGTTACCTAATACAACTGGAAGTCCAGACGTAGATGGGTTCCAAGTGTGCTGTAGTGAGAGGCCTGATATAATCGAGGGTCCGGGTCCTGTTCTTTCTCCTCTGTTGTACTCAGCTGTCTCCTAAGGCTGGTTGTCCTTGTGGTTTCAATATTGCTGCCAGTGACAATCTGAGCAACATTAATTCTTATTTATTGTAGCAGAAGAGGAAAAGGGAAATGTTTTCATTAAACAAAGAAAATGTTCCTCCTCTTCAATCTGACTGGGAAAACTTGACTCACAGGTCCACCTCTAGACTCAGAAATACCATTATCTGACATGTTTAAATAAAATAAAGCTCCTCTGAGGACTAGAAATATTGTAAATCTTTGGATGAAAAGGCTTGTATTAGGAAGAAAGAAAGGGGGGGTTGGTGGTAGGTGTCTGTCACCTGTCATATGATGGAGAAACAATGGCTAACAGTATTGGAAAAACTTTCAAAGAGTGGAATCTGCTCCAAGTTTCATTATTCTGTCCCTTGTTGTTGACATAGAGAACATGTATTTACCCCATTAAGAATAAAAATAGAAGAAAAGAGAGAAGAGTAAAAGAAGAGGAGAGGAGAGGGGAAGGGAGGAGAAGGAAAGGGAAGGCAAGGGAAGGGAAGAGAAAGGAGTTCTGGTGAGTCCAATTTTCCTCCTTTGTACAATATTTTGAAGCACTCTGTTAAAGAACTTAAAATAGTTACTTTAAAATGTAAGTAATTCTAAGGCCTTTGTTGAGAATCCAAGAGTTAAAATCAGTAAGTACTTGTGATGAGAGTAATCTCTTTCTAATACTTTAATGCACCCTGAATTCCTGATTTAAAAGACATGTAATAGTTGTTTTCAGTATCTATATTAACTATACCTATGGATATAAATAGTATTGAGCCATTCAGCAAGTCTTCTGAGACTTTTTCCCTTTCTGGAATCATAAAAAATTCCTTGTTAAAAATAATTTTAGGAGATGACAACCCAACCAACAAATAGCAAACATATGATAAATTTATGCCTTTTTGTAATCTATTTAGGGAAGATGTATTAATTTTCTATGGCTGTATAGAAAATTACTATAAACTTAGTGGCTTAAAACAATGTGAACTGATTATCTTATATGATGATAAAATACTAAAGTCATAAGTCTAAGCATGACATAGCTGGGTTCTCTGGTCCGAGTTTCACAGGGCTGCAGTCAAAGCTACAAGCAAGTGCCAGTCACACCATCATTCTCAGTGTCTCAGTGTCTCTGAGTCTCAGTGTCCTTATCCAAGCTCATTAACATTGTGGCTGAATTTAGGTGCTGTGGTTGTAGGGCTGTCCCTCCTTTTCTTACTAACTATTCCACAGGACCATTATTGGCTCCTAGAAGTCACCTGTAGTTTCTTACTAGTGTGGGTTTTCAGGCCTGCAGAAGTATATCTGTTGGACTTTCAGTCTTTGACTTTGACTTTTTATATACCTGACACTTATACTCAAATCTAAGGGCACTTATGATTGGGTCAAGTCCACCTGGTTATCTATCTTAATTGATTGGGGATTATAATTTGATGTGCAAAATCCCTTCACGGTAGCACCTAGAATTTAGTAACTGGAGAGAGAACACCAGGGAGCTTCCAACATGTGAAGGCTACGTTGACAATGCAGATATTACAACTACCAATGGAAGGCCCAAATATTGTTGGCTCAGTTCTCATGTGTTGAAAACTAAACACCCCAAAGAGACCACACTGCTCTCCCTTTCTCTTTCTCCGCTCCGCTCCCCTCCCCTCCTCTCCTCTCCTCTCCCCTCCTTTCCACTCCTTTCTATCTAAATACAAATCAATGAGTTTTCTCCCCTACAGAAAAAATGAATACCAAGTATGGCATCTGGAGGCTGGAAGGGTTGGAGGAAAAGGAGGATGAAGATAATGATGAAATGAGAGTATGTCTGGAGAAAAATGAGGAAGAATATAATTGAGGAGGATATGTGAAAAAAAAAACAAACAACACAAAAGCAAGCAGCCATGAGAGAGTAGAGACTTGGTGTCAGAGTTCTGCAGGTTTGACATAAAGTTAGAGCAAGATTTACTGATGGGCACTTGATTAAAAAATGGGCAAAATACCTGAACAGACACTTCTCCAAGGAGGACATATAGAGGACCCAGAGACATGAAAAGATGCTCAGCATCACTAGCCATCAGAGAGATGCAAATTAAAACCACAATGAGGTACCATCTCACATGGGTCAGAGCAGCCATCACAAACAAATCAACAAACAAGTGTTGGAAAGGTTGTGGAGAAAAGTGTGGGAACCCTAGTGCACTGTTGGTGGGATTGCAGACTGATACAGCCACACAATACCATATGATCTCACCTTTAACTGGAACATAATCAACAAAAGAAAAAAGCAAACAAAATATAACCAGAGACATTGAAGTTAAGAACAATCTAACAATAGCCAGAGGGGAGGGGGGGAGGGGACAGTGGGGAGAGGGGTTTTCAGGAACTACTATAAAGGACACCTGGACAAAACCAAGGGGGAGGGTGGAGGTGGGGGAGAGAGGTGGGTTTGGCTGGGGTGGGGGGGGAATGGTGGGGGGAAAATGCAGACAACTGTAATTGAACAATAATAAAGTAATTTAAAAAAATAAAAAAAGGTTAGAACAAGAGAAAGTGCTCTAGGGAGTTAAAGGAATGGAAAAAGGTAGAGATGACAGAGTTGAAAGTAACGATAATGACATTTATGGTCATTGATTTGCTCTAAACAAGGCACTCTGCTTCTTTGTCCCAAAAAATTTCCTGCGGGGAAGGAAGGCGGACAGCAGCCCAGATTTGTGAGTGTATCTTGATCTTGTTAACTGCATTTCTCAGCATTCACGGCGTTGTGGTCTGGTGGCTGCTCGGAGGAGCCAGGCAAAGCAGATAATATTATACTTAATAAAAACATGTGAAGGCCAAAAACATAGCTACAAAAAAGATAAAAAATAGCCCAAGGTAGTCTTATACTGTAGTTTCCTTGCAACAAACTGTCTGGACAAGAAGGTGAGAATGTATATAGTTCAGTTCCTACTGTTTCTTTTTCAGTATACTAAAGAGAATAAATATAATTTAAAAAATTTCTTAGAGCCATTTCCCCCAGAGCACCATAGAATAAATATTGCAGATGGGTACTAACTGGTTCTTAGTTACTAAATCAGAAAGGATCAAGGAAAGTTAATGCCAGAGGGTCAGCTGAGCTGAGACTTTGGTATCCTGTTTGTCTTATGTGTGTGCATGTGTGTGTAATATCTGGTACACATGTTCCAGGTTATATGCATCTCTTTTAAAATAAATTATGAATTATTGAAGAGGTAGTTTTATTTCAGGAAGGAGCATACAATATCACAAATACAGAAACCTTCATTTTGGCTTTTGATTTTTTGATGTTCCTGAACCTTTAGGTTCTTAGCTCCATAAAATAAGGCAGAGATTGTGTTCCTATGATGCCATTGGTCAGTAGCAAACACACCGAATGGGCTATATGCCTGGCTGCTCTTAGTGTCCTCTACCGAAATTCATTTTTGTCTATGATGAGGCACTGTTGACCATAAGGTTATGCTGCTGATTCACTTTTATTTTCTTGTGGGAATTTGTGAGAGTGCTACAAAGAAAGGAGGGATTGAGAAGAGACCCCTTTCTCTCTCCCCTCCCACCCCATTCTGCTAAGAAGCTCTAAGACACAGCAGTGTGATAACTCAGAGTCCAACATCCAATATTCTTGTGACCGTGATGCCCATTCTAATTATGTGACTACTTGTTTAGACTTTTGTAAAACATCTCCCATAAGAATTACGAGTTTCTCTGAGACTAGAGACAGAGATTTGCAGAGTGTTGATAATGGCTGCCAAAGACGACAATGATGTCGAGATCATTAGTCTAAAATGAAAGGCACAATTTAAGATAATATCTTATTGAATTAAGATATTAATTGAGTTGTCAACACTCTCTTCAGGCATGTACTCCCACTTTTTCATCTGGCTTCTAGATCCGGCTCCTTGCATATGAGTTAGAATTATGGATTATCAGGCACTGTTTCTTTCATCAAGTCCTCAAATTAAAAAAAAAGTGTGTCTTCTATTCCCCATGCCATTCATATTTAAGTGTTTGTTGCTAAGCTTTCAAGAAGCCATGACACTTTGGGGTTTGGGGATATGTATGACTTTTCAAAATGCAGTTCATAAAACCCTCCAGTGTCTGCAGTAGGCAGTGATGCTTCTGGCCCCAGGGCACCCAGTGGCCCTGCACTTCTCTGGTTGAGGAAAACATGTCCTCTCATTTTGCAAAGTGTGGCTACAAGATACTGAAGGCACTCTTGTCAGGCTCATGTGTTCCTTCTGTTACCTGAACTTTATCTTGGTTGGGTCTCAACTCGAATGGAGACTGGCTTGGATGATTCTGGTTTGAAAAGGTCACAGTTATACCAAAGTCTACATAAATATTTTCATCTTATTATTTCTCCAACACAAAGTTTCTATTTAATTTTCCTGGGAGATTATACTAGAAGGGCCAAGGTCACTGTACCAGTTCATGGGCAGCATTTCTTAATATGTATATTTTGGGGGGAAAATAAAGTGATTTAATGCTTAGTAGTATTCATCAATGCATAACTGGGATCAAAATGACTTATTTCTCCGTTGGTAAAGAATTAGAACTTTACATCAGAGTAAAAATTACCTTAAATATAACTATAATGCCATCATTTTGCATCCTTATTCTAAAACTTGTGAATGTGAACGACTTGACAATGTTTCTAGAGGAAATTCTTATGAGTGACATTTTTGTTTGTTACTATAACCTTATTTGACAAGCCAAGCTGGTAAGTTCCTAGTAATGGGTTAAACTGAATCTTTTATTACATCTGGAATACAGAGTGAATGAAGAATTTATAAATTCATTGAGCTATTTTAGTCAAATGCTTCCAGGATGATTATCATAATACCTAAGTAATCAGACTCAGTCTAAATGAATTAATGCAAAAAATATTAGCTTAATTTGTACTTAACAAGGTCATTTTATTAATACTGTCAGGAGTGAGTAGAAAAGCTTCCAGTCCTTTGAAAGAACACAAGCAGGGTGGCTGTGATCAGCACGTTATGGCTGACACTGGAACTTGCCATACTTAGGAAACTGTGTTACTCATTAGAAAAGGGGTTACTCCTTCATTTATTGAAAAAGTTAAGCCCTCTCATATGCCAATACTCATATTCCATCTTTTTATTTCTAAAATCACTCCACAGCTTCTTCTCTTTTCTACTTTACTGTCTCTGAGAAGGAAATAACCTTTTTAAATGAAGGCTGACCCTTCCGCTTGTACTCTAATCCTACTCATTGTTCCGTGTTCTCTAGGGCATTGATTTATCAAACAAGTTCTCTAAAATTATCTATCTGTCTGTCATCTATGTACCTGCAATTGACTCTTGAACAACGGCATGGGTTTGCTTATACACAGGATTTGTCAATAAATATAGAGTTGACCTTTTGTATTCCCAGGTGGTGTATCTGCAGATTCAACTGGTGGTGGATGAGAAACAGTATTTTTGATCCCCAGTTGGGAACCTGCAGATGTCAAGGGCTGATGTACACACTGTTCTATGCCATTTAATAGAAGGGACTAGAGCATCCACAGATTTAGGGATCTGTAGGAATGTAATCAATCCCGTGAGTGGATACCAAGGAGCGACTGGGGAATCAAAAGTTACACAGAGATTCAACTGTGCAGAGACAGCTTCCCTAGCCCCCATTTTGTTTAACGGTCAACTATACACATGTTTATTTAATTTGTTACTTACAACTACTTTCTTTCTCTCTTCCTGAAAACCTGTTTGGTATGAACAAACAACCCCTTGAGAAAAATAAAAATATAAAAAAATTTCTTTAAATATTGCTGTACCCAAAATACTTACTATTCTATCACTTTCTATTTTCTTTCAGCAATCAGAAAGTTAATGTATCCTTGGTGCCTTATCTTCCACACAGTTGACTTATTTTATGTGCTTAGAATTCTGTACCTAATGAAACATCTCAAAATCACTAAATAACTTTTAATTAATGAAGTTACTTAAGTTCTTTCCAATTCTGATACCAATATCCAAGTTTTTCTTGAAATAGTTTCCTGGCCAGTGTCCATCATTTGCCTTTTTAATTTCTGAATTCACAATCTTCCCCACTTACTTTTCCTTTCCACTCACTCTTACTAATTTTCAAAGCTCGGCTCCCCTACCAGCTACATTAAAAAATGTGTCAAAGCCCTGACTTAGTTTGGCTAAGATGGGCTGTGAAATCCATCACCACGTGGCACCAAAGTCGCAGTTCCTAGGGCTGCTCCCAGTCAATGGCTAGGTGACACAGGACTCCTTCGATGAACAACTGTGGCTGGAGGCATCCCTGCCTACTTTGTAGAAACTTTCTTGAGTTGATTGCAATCTAAGGGCTGCTGTGGCATTAACCCAGTTGGTCTCTCGCATGGTTAGTTCTATCTGGACACATCTTCTCAGAGGACCCTGACCAACACCGTCACACTACTACTTAGAGACTGAGCTGAAGTCTGCACTCTAAAATACCCATCTCCACCACCTGCGTGCTTAACCACTAATAGGATGTATGGCCTCCACCCACATTCCCAGACTTTTCACCTATCTTTAGTACACCACCGGGCCACCATTCATCTTCATTCTACTGCCTTCTGTCTTGAATGACTTCCAATTCCTCTCAACATATATTACTCTGAAAGGTCTATCATCTCAAATGCCACTTACCTTTCATAGCTTTTTAAAAAGTTATTTGTTCCAACTTGAATTTTCCCTTCCCTTTATCTCTATTGTGCTTCTTTTATTAGTTTAAGAAAAATTTTAACATATTGTGTAAAATAGTGTCAAAATATATTAGCTACATTTTCATTCTTACTGTTGACTTCCTATGTGACTGACTTTAATCATCAGACCATGAGGTGTGGTGCCTTCCATACTTGACTGTATTTACTGTCATGTGATAGGGGCACAGGGCATGGCTTGCTTATCATTGCATCTCTGCATCAGCACTGCTTCCTAACATATAATTGGTACTCAATAAATATTTGTTGAATTAATGAGTATATACATAAATTCATACAGAGTTTATATATTACATTCATTATATTTTAAATTAGCAAATTTCTGGGGCCCTTAGGATTCTAAATAATGAGCCATTAAATAAATGCAATAGCTTCATCAGTTTTATATCAAAGATCACTAGCTTCAGTATCAAGGGGCACATTTGCTGATAAGATTTCCAAACTGCAAGGCTGTAGTCTGTAAGGAGTGTATCGTATCACATAGCACAGGGGAAAGAGTATGGGTTTAAATGCCAGCTCAGTATAATACTTGCCACACTGAACTATTTGCTCTTCCCCAAGGGTGATAGCTTTCTCTCTGTTGTCTTTGCTCGTGCTGTTCCTTCTGCCTTATGCTCTTTTCTCCTTTGCTTGGCTAATCCTTACTTTTCCTTGAAGGTTAAACTCAGGACATGCCTCCTCCGTGAAGCCTTCCCTAAGCATCCCTGGCCTGAATGAGATACTGCCTCTTGCCATACAGTCAAAGCACTCCAGACAGGCCACCATAAATCTGGTAGTGCTGCAACATAATCATCTATTTATTTGTCTCTCCCCCAGCCCTGGTTGCTACTCTTACTCTGCCTCATCCCAGAACACACACACACACACACACACACACAGAGAAAATACCTAAAAGTAAGGACTATGCCTACATTCTTGTATCTTCACTGGCTAGAACAACGGCTAGTATACAACTGATGCTCAGTAAGTCTTTTTGTAAAGATTTTATTCATTTATTTTTAGACATGGGAAAGGGAGGGAGAAAGAGAGGGAGAGAAACATTGATGTGAGAAAGAAACATTGATTGGTTGTCTCTCATAAGCCCCAAACTGGGGACCAAACCTGCAACCCAGGCATGTGCCCTGACCAGGAATTGACCCAGCGATTTTTCACTTTGTCCAATGACACATAACCAACTGAGCCACCTCAGTCGGGGCTCAGTAAATCTTCACCATTGTTAACGAGGCTTAAAACTAAGTAATTGTATGAAGTTGTCATGAAATTTTCATTTCCTATTTAAGTGGAAAAATTTTCTTGTCATGAGAGAAAACAAACATGATTCAAAATGATACGACGACTATTGGTAATAAAAGGAGAGTCACCTTCCTGACCAGTTTGACCAAAATAATTACCTGGTATGATTTAAGGAGCATCAAAAGGGCCCAGACTCCCTACTTGAAAATAACATTCTGGCTGTGACACAATCCCTTAAAGAGCCATAATTATTCATTCCTATATTTTAGGTTGTAGGTATTGCTATTAAAGTAAGAATTACACTTATAGAGAAAACCTGTTTGATAGTTTGTCAGGAAGTATAACATTTAAGTAATGAACGCAGGTCAGGTAAATTTGGAGACAGGAACCGAACTCCAGCTGCACGAATGGTTCCTTGGTGACCCCGAGAGTATTTGTGAGGATAAACTCTCACGAGGAGTTCCTGGAATGTGGTAGGTACTGAAAATGAACTCACCCATCTCCCCCAGTGTCAGTTCTGAATAGAACCCACTTAACAATGCCACTGACTAGAGATGTACAATTGATTACGAAAGAATTTCCTGAAGTTCAATCATATACCACTTTCCTAATTTTACCATATCTGGTATCAGCTATACTATTCCTTAATATTTATATTTAAATTAATTTACTTTTAAAATAGTCTCAGTCTCAAAATCATACCTGTGAAATCATGGTTTAAATGTACTACTTTTTAAAAAATAATCACTAAGATAATATCGTAACTATGGAAATAATTGAATTCACCTGAGCATCTTAAACTGGGAAAACCTTAAGAAATTTTTCTCTGTAAATGTCATAAAAAAGCAGAGAAAGGCCTACAAATTGAAGGAGACTAAGGAGAAATAACAATTAAATGCAGTGTGGGATCCTAGATCAGATGCTGGAAACAAAACGGGACATTAGTGAAACAAATTCACAAAATTACAGTAAGTCTGTAGTTTAACTGATAATACTGTACCAATGTTAACTTCCCACTCTTAGTTATATAGATATTAACCTTAAAGGAAGTAAAGTAAAGAATACAAGAAAAGTCCGTATGTTATTCTTGCAACTTTTCTCTAAGTCAAAAAGTAGTTTAAAATAAAAAGTTTTTCAAACACAGTTATTACCTCTAACAAAAGCATCACTCCGGTATGGAACGTTGATAACGCAGGAGGCTAAGGGGAGGGGGCAGGCAGTAGGGAAGAACTCTCTACTTTTTGCTCAATTTTGCTGTAAACCTAAAACTGCTCTATAAACAAAGTATATTAAAAAGAAAAAAGAAAAAAGGCACAAATAAAAAGAGTGAGACTAAGAAAGACAAAAATTATCCTCTGAAATTAGACTGACCATGGTTCAATTACTGAATCTAAAATTGACTTGCAGTATCTCCAGATAATTTATTTGAACTATCTCTGCTTTAATTTATCAGTAAAACAAGGCAATAACAGTGCCTTCATGTTAGAGTTCAGAGGAGTAAATACAAGGATGCCTGTGTCTCGAGAATATAATAGGTACTCAGTAAAAGTTAACATTTATCTATAATTTAATCATCAATAATGGGGTCTCAAATGTTACACAGCCTAATTGTCAAAGAACTCCAAATGCATTCCTTTCATTGGCATTGCATCATTTATATTAACTTGAGGTAGTAGGCAATGTTATCACCATGTTATTCAGCCACATTTTACTGAAAGAGAAAAGAGCTAACCTACGATTCCCAGGATTTCCTGATTAGAATGAGTCCCTTTTTAGGATTGTGTGTGTGTGTGTGTGCCTGTGTTATTAAGGGTGATTTGAATCACTGTACACCCAAAGATTTAAGAAATTGTTGATTATAAATGGGTTAAACAAATTATCCAAAGTAACAATATAAATCATTAGAAAGATTTACACTGAGAAAAATTATAAAATTAAAGAAAAAAAATGGCCTTCATATGGCTACTGAACAGATGCATTTATACCCGTAAGTATTGGATTTGAGAGAGAACAGGTGATGAAAAACGGTTCTATTTCTGTGCAGGGTCCTACAAGCACAGAGGGAGATAACAGTTCACTTAAGCAAAATGGATATTTTTTAGCACCAAGAAATAATACACTAATGTGCAGAGTAACTTCGAGGAGTCTGGGTGGGGTAGAAGAGGAAATGAAGCAATTTACTCATGCAATTCAAAAAAGTTGGTTTTTAAAATTTTAAATCACCAGTTCTGGTATTTCTATGAATTTGCATCTGATATCATCACCATAACAACAAAAATTCCTACCATATTCAAGAGCATGATCTGAAGCTAGAGTTGAACAAATAGAAGCTACTATTCAAAAGCTTAAAGCTCTCTTTTAAGTTATAATATTTTAATATCAGTGGCCCCACGGTTTAAATATTCATGGTTTGTTGAGTCTGGCTTAGGGAACCCAGTCTCAACAAGCAACCTCTGAACATCTGTGGCCTTGCAGCTCTCACATCACAGCTTCCTCTAGCATTTCACATTGGCAGCATGTGGTTGGTGCTCCTTTTCATCTCCGTATAAAGCGAGCTAGCATGTCACTTGAACTGTTTATCCCTTAGGGTGTTTGTGTCACTCAGTAAATATTATTGAAAGATTAAGATCGTGGTTTTCAAACATTTATCAGTTGAATATAACATACATTGGTATTTAGATAAATGTAAAATGTTTATATTCTCTTTGAGTTTCTCTTAGAGAAAAAAGGAGACTTGAGTTCAGCCATCTTTCCATATTCCCATGTCTCTTATAATAATCTTTCCTGTTTTCTCTTTATATTTTTCTATTTTTTCCCTCATCATATACTTTTCTGGAAGCCTGGTGTTTACATAATTTCTAAACTGAATCTTTTACCTCCACAGAACATAAATCCTTTTTAAATAACCAGAGTTTTGCTAGAAAAATTATTATTTTTTCCATATAAACATCATGACATTTGTGGGAAAAATTTAATACAGGAAACTGGGTGGACCAAGTCTACTGAATAAGAACAAATAAAACATTAGGCTTTTTCAATTTAGAAACACAAAGGTTAAACATTGACCTGTATTCATTCCATAAACATGGATTGAGTACCTTTTTTATTTTAGGTTCTGAGTAGGCTTTTGATAGCAGGGAACAAAAGAAAAACAAGTTCTGCTCTCATGGAGCTTGCATTCAAGCATGAATAAAAAGTATGAAGATATTTCTGTCCATAGTCCAATTTAGAGAGCTTGAAGTGTGTATAATTGGAAACAGGCTATTTGAGGGGAAAAAAGAATAAAAAATTAGAAATTCAAAGTTGGCTATGTAATTAAATATTTAGAGCTAGAAAAAATTTACAAAATTAAAAAAAATGAAACCTGATGCATACCACAAGCATTATAAAATTCAGGAAAATAACATAATACTTCTATTAATAAACTATCTGACATACCTTTATCATATTTTATTTCCTAAAATTTGGCTGTATCCTTTTTTATAGCAACTTCATATGTTAATGATTTTGTATAATTATCTGCAGAGAGTATAGAAAACACAGGCTTTTCTCTAAAATGATTGAAGTAAATTTAATTATTGATAGTTTGTAAAAACTTCTTTTGGTTTCACAACTAATTAAAAATATAATGTTAAGGTGCAATTTATTTTAAAAAATGAAAAACATATGATTCCTTCCACCTGCATACTCTGTTGTATACCTGCAGGTTTGTGCCCTAAAGATTCAGGAATTCTGATAATTTCTATTTCATGCAAATTAAAAAACAAGGTATTTATTGTGCATTTATAGTAATAGATGCTTTCTATTGCATATATTCTTAATAATAAAAATATTATTTATTGAATAAGCACCAGTGAGAGCTGAGTCTTCTTAAATGTTCACATGTCTGATGATGGGAAGAAGTTTCCACAGACTTCCAACCCTGTGTCCCCCACAGCCCACATATGCCTAGTGCTGGGTATGGGAGGACCCATTCATCTCTCAGTGTGACTCCACCGGGCACACACCCTGAGCAGGTGTGCTTTGGGCAGCACGACAGGCTAGCACTAACTTAACTCTTCATGGAGGGGGATGCAAACCACATACATATGTCTCATTAAGCCCAAACTAAATGGATCTCCAATGCAATTTCCACGTAGCTGTATTCCCCCTTAGTTGGAACCCCCGACACAAGGGGAAGTGTGCTTAAACGTAAGTCAGTGAAAAGAGACGGGTGTCTTATGCAATTGTGGCTAAAATCTTCCTGTGAGCATCACTAGAGCTCCTCGCAGAGCCTTGGAAGATGTTTGAACAAGGGAGAGTCTGTGGGCTTTCAGATACATTAAGATTACCATTAATTTGTCTCTGTGGTCACAAGCAAGTTGAATAAAGTTGTTTAGGGCTGAGGTTTCCAGACATTCAGCATTCATCTTACCTATTCAAGGTAAACTCAGTCATATCAAGTTGAACATTTCGTATCATTTGGGCCACTGTTCAGTTAACTTAGCATTTTTCTAGGTCCAGCTCTCTGGAAGTGATTATATATGACCTTGGCATTAGAGGAAGATAAATGCAGAATTATCCTCTATCTACACTAGGCTCCAATAAGGGTAACATCCCTCTTGGTCCCCATTGTCGTTCATTTGTACCCATCGTTGTTGTGTGTGGTGTTCAAGTTTTCTCTACATCCACTCTCTAAATCTGCTGTTAACCAGGTAGCTCACTTTCAGCCCTTTTCAAGGTCCTTTCAAATGTTGTAAAGATGATCCAGATTTTTCATTCTCCACAATGGTGGTGCTGATGATAACAGGCTGCCTGTGAGCCCACCCGCTGCCCTACCCCTCAGCGCTTGCAGTTCTACTACTCTATCACTTCAATGGAAGAGAAATGTGTCACAGAAGTTTGCAGTCTTTCTGGTCTTGGCTGTGAAATATTTTCTGTTTTCAGATTCCCCTTATTCGGTTAGAGTTTCTAGTGTAGCAGTCCTCCCTTCTCTACAAGGATATGTTTCAAGACCCCCAGTGGATGCCTGAAACCTCAGATAATACCCACCCTTGAAGTACTAGCTTTTTCTATGCATACATATCTATGATGAAATTTCATCTATAAATTAGGTACAGTAAGACATTAACAATATATAATAATAACACAAAATAATTTTAATAACATACTATAATAAAAGTGATAGGAATACGATCTGTCAAAATACCTGTACTTTTCTATTTGATATTTCTGGACCACAGTATATCCGAGGTAACTGAGATCTCAGAAAGTAAAACCGCAGGTAAGAGAGGACTACTTACTGTATCTTTGCTCCTCTAGGTCTTGGCTTGGGCATCTCAGCTTAGTTTGGCCATTCAAATCAAACTCCTTTCACAGACCAGTCAGACTTTCATCTCCTTCCGGGATAGATCTAAATCTCAGGAACATCCCACTTTCTTTCCAATTCTGTCTGTATTACTAGTTAAGATCTAGGACATTAAAAATCATTTGTTCCTGTGAAACAACTACTTTTGCAATTGAAAGTCCCGATTTTAAGATATTTTCTCTGCCATTAATTAAAAAATCTGCAGAGGAATTTAACGGATTTTTTTCCCCAGACATTAACTATTTTTCCTATTAGGCAAGGGATGACACTGGAGCAATTAAGCAGGGTGTTGGCGTCATAAAACTGTATGGCCATAATAATGCCTCTATGTAAAATTTCCAAGTTTTATTTTGCTATAACTATAAGAGATGAAAATAAGCAATTTTACCAAATGCTAATATATTGAGTACTATAAAGAAGATATCTTTAAAATATTGCAACAAGGAAAAACCACAGAGATACATTAAAAATGCATAAGGTGAAATTGTACTTCAACTATATAATTGAAAAGCCTTATTTTTATCAAAATTAAAATAGTTTTGTTCTAACTGTAAAGTCACTTCATAGTTATTTTTATAATATTACATAAAATCACCCATAATACCACTATCTACAAATAGTGCTAATCCTTCATTCTCTTATACAAAACTTGAAGAATTGCTTATTCGAAGAGCTAGTAAGGGCAGAAAATAAAAACGAATTTACAAGTTCTTCCAATAGTTTAGAAATGAAAGTAATAGCTCTATTAAGGTAAACTAGAATATAAGTAATAATTATCATGATTTCCTATTACATATTCTTCAGCTTCTATTGAAGATGTAGTCCTGGGCTGACCCACAGTCAGCATAAAACAGTTAACCAGGAAACCTCTGAGGAATATGGTAAAAAGATTATTTGGAGGAATGAGAGAGAGGAATTGTTTATAGGGATGATTCTTTTTATAATTTGAGCTGGAAGCTGCCCCAAACTCCAGGGTAGTCTTCATAACTCTTCCACTGCACCAGAAAATGATAAAATGAAGGGAAAAAATATGGGTACAGTACAACAAGACAGGAAAGAAAAAATCCTGGGAAATCTGGCAGCTATGTTGAGCACTTCTGAAAATACATCTTAGAGGACAAACATTTTCATGTTTCAGCATTTTACAAATCTCAGGAGAAGTAGCAAATTAGGAAAGGCAGTAAATTGAGTTTTAGTTGTAGAGTTGATGACAACTCTGAACTCAAGGTCTGGCTTTTGAACAGTTGGAAAAATCAATATTGAAAATCTGTCTCACCCATTCATGTAACAGCCCAGGAACTCAAAGGTGCCTGCTCCAAACAGTCTGGAAGGACAAGTGCAACAGCATGCGAAGTCTTGCCATGGTGATGATGAGAAGGTCTCAGACACCAATAATCCTTTCAGCTTCAAACGAACTTTGGGTGTTAACAGTTCCTTTTGTAAAATTAAAATCAGTATCACACCCTGTGAAACATTTATATGGCAAACAATATACAGTGTAATTATATCACAAATGCATAATGCAGAAAGCAAACCTGAGAGAAAGTCAGACATGGATGAACAGGTATGACCTGAAGTTATTATGGAAAATAACTTGAGGCAAGTGTTTATTGAACAGGACCAGAGAGTTGAACAGGCTGATAACTAAAACAGCTTTGGAAGGCTGTCAAAGCAGAAACAACAAAGATTAAATTGTGCAAATAATCACATTGTGATGTGAAGCAAGAGATACATGACGACAGTGGGAAATAAAGTAGATATGTATGTAACTCAAGTAATTTTTGTACAGCAAAAAAAAATTAGTATTGAGTTTAATAGATTAAGGTTTTACTGTTAGACCTGATTCTAACTATCTGATTGATTTTAGGCAAATCTCTTATCCTCACACCATTTTACTTTTCTGAAAATGATGTTAGATATGGCTGTTCTAGTTCTAAAATATAATGTAAATGATAATAACTAAAATGTATTAATGCTTACTCTGTAAGCAGAGACAGGCTTTCAAGCATCCATTTCATACTTGCAACTGAGTTAAATTAGGTGATTATTCCACTTTAGAGATATCAAAATTGATCATTGAAAGATTATTCAAGCTTATTTTATACCTAGTTGAGTAGACAAAAAATACGATGAAAGAAAAATATTTAAGGAAAATGAGTTGGGCTACAGTGTATATAGTATGCAGTGCTGAAAATTCAGGAGGCCAGCAAATCAGTTAAGAGTGTGTTCTATAAATTAACATATAGATGGACCAGAATATAGAATTAGGAGGTGGTAGTGGGAACACAGGAAAAAAAAGAATGAGCCTCAGAGACACTCTAATGAATCTTACTGAAAAATGGTTATGGTGTAAAAACGAAGACTGACAGAATGTGGCTTTGGAGTGGGCCCGAGTTTTGTAACCAACTCTGACACTTTCTGTCTGGGTATCGAGTATGTGCTTCACCTCTTTGAACCACAGTCTCCTCACTGTAAACTATGATTCAGCATGTCAGGCTGCCTCAAGGATGAAATTAGAGGTCATGCATAATGCCAGTGCTGCCCCTGGCATTCCTCAATTGCTAGTTATCATCATCATGCAGATAAAGTGTGAAATTTTCATCAAGGCATATTATAAAGTGAGATATTAATGATATACTTACTATTTATAAGGTTAACAATAAATATTTATTGAACATCTATTATAAGCAGTCCACTGTAAACTATGGGAAAATACAAAAAAAGTATGTGATGTTGACCCCTTATATTAATATTTTATCATGCACCAGGAAAGAAAAGTACATAAAGAGAAAACAAGAATTCAAACCAGCATATTATAAATGCAGTAAGAGAAATACAAAGTACAATAAAAATTGAGAAATGAAAAAGCTAATTTCTGGCTATGTGATAAGCATAAAAACTACAATTCATCTCTTAGAAAAATGTGTAGAATTTTCAAGATACACAGTTGGAATCATACTCGGCTCTGAGACTAGAGTGAACAAAGACACAATAGGAGAATGACAAGAATACTATGGTTAAGGTGATGAGTGCATATTGGGGAAAATAAAAGAGGGAAAGTTATACATAGTTTGCAGATGGTTTTGACTGATAGGCCAGCATTGAATTTCATCCTTCAAAAAGCAGTGAGGAGGTGACTTTTTTTTTTTTTAACAGAATCACATAATAAAATTAGTGATGTAAGATTAACAAATTTTTTTTCTAATTTTAATGTTTTATTGTTATTCAATTACAGTTGTGTGCCTTTTCTCCCCGTTCCTCCACCCCAACCCAGCTGAACCCACCTCCCTCCCCCACCTCCCCCCTCCCCCCTGATTTTGTCCATGTGTCCTTTATAGTAGTTCCTGTAATCCCCTCTCCTCCCTGTCCCCTCCCCACTCCCCTCTGGTTATTGTTAGATTGTTCTTAACTTCAATGTCTCTGGTTATATTTTGTTTGCTTTTTTCTTTTGTTGATTATGTTCCAGTTAAAGGTGAGATCATATGGTATTTGTCCCTCACTGCCTGGCTTATTTCACTTAGCATAATGCTCTCCAGTTCCACCCATGCTGTTGCAAAGGGTGAGAAAGAAGGAGCTTATACCCTTTGCAACAGCAGATTAACAAAAATTTTAAAAAATGGAATTTCAATAGTAGGGCAAGGTAATACAATAAGATTGAAGTCAAGATAAAATATATCTTTTTTTATTGTTAACCATATGCTTTCAAACAAGGATCTTTTATTTGGGGAAAAATTTTTACCTCTTATACTTGTGCTGCCTCTAAGACCTGTGTATTTCCTCCTTTATGAGCAATTATTTCTAAGGGTAGACCCAGATCCCAGAGAGACAGCTGATATCAAAATTCCAAGGAAGGGATGAGAAGGCTATAAAAAGCAAAAACAAAAACAGGAGTTGGGTTTGAAAGGTATATAGGAATTTGTGTGAATAGTTCTTTTTTGTTAAATTAGGCTTATTTTTTCTTTGTATAGGCTCTTGGGCTAAGGATGTCCTGTACTTTTTCTAAAAACACATCCTGTTGAGAGGAGACAAAGGAGGAAAGTAGAGGCACTCTAGTGTAATAAGTCCTTCTCAGAGACCCTGGGTTCAAGTTCCTCCATCTTGAATTAGTTCTATAACACAGAGCAAGTTACATAATTTCTCTGTATTTCAATGTTAGCATCTATAATAGGGAATAATAATACTTCATAAGGATACTTGGAAGATTGACTGACAAAATGCATTGAATCAGTTAGAATGATATCTACAACATAGTAAATACTGCATGATAATGTTTATAGTGTCAATTATTTTTGGCTAGAAATTCTTATAATAGTTGGAAGATATGTTAATGAAAATTCAAATCAGAATATTTAGCAATAAATCTGAAAAGTTGAGAAAAAGAAGAAAATATTCTGGTTTTTGAAAACGTGGTTAACAATATAACATGAAACAAATGAAAAAGAATAATAGTCATTGAGCTCATAAAACTGAGGAGATTATGCAGCCAGTCCTAAAATTTACCAGTCGAAATTTAAAAAAAAGACATGTAGTTGAGATAAAGATTTGGAACTTGAGCCATCGATGGGGAGTCATCAACGAAATAATTACCGCGGGACGAAGCCTATCCTGTCTGCTCTGGAAGAGCAGAAACAGAAACAGAAATGACTGCAGAGAATGGAAGAGAGCCTTGTATAACACCCAAATGCACAGAATGCATTAATAAAAAAGGGAAAAGAAAGGATTATACCAGAATATTAAATGGAAACCAAAAATTGCTATTTGAAAAGCCCAAGTAGAAAAATAATATCTCCAGAGTGATTTACATGGACTTAGTGTTCATCACTCAAGCTCATGAAAGTAGGAATTGATGGGAAAAATAACTGGGATTTCCCTTGAATACACAATGTTATTAGGTGAAAGGACATCATATATGGAAGAGCAATGGCTGATGGATTGCAAAAATGGATAACAAGACTAAACATTCCTCTACATCCAGGCATCTTTGCAAAAGTGAAGTAGGCAGATTCTGGATTTAATGATTGTGTTTAAATATTTTCTTGTGGATTATCCTGGAAAACTTGGGAGGTGGGAGTAGAATTAAGTCAGAGTTTAATTGACACTGGATATCATGAATTTGCAGGGCAAGAGCCACGTGATTTTGTCTTGTAGCCCTGGCGCATAAAAGAGAACATAGATCAGGGGTGAGTAATCCACAGTTTAGAATGGTATCCTCTGAGTTCAAAACAGTAAGATGGTCTTAGGGAGTAGCTAATATGACTTGGAAATAGCTGATCAGAAGGGCAAGTTAACTCCCAAATAAACTCTAGAACTGTGTCTGGGCAGCATACATTATAGAAGTGGATGCCTAAAGTTTTATAAGCAACTTGATTGTTTATTAAAGTTGGCTTTAAGACTGAAAAGAATGTGCATTTGAAGTTGAAGGAGGAACCAGTAACAAAAGAACTATAGCAATGAAGTCCGGGTTTAACCCTCTGCTAACCCTTTCAGCTATGTCAGCCTGACAGTCTGAATTTGACAGGGGAGGGGGGAGGGAGGGTTGCTCCGTCTGCTATGCCCTCCTGGCAAGGCAGCCATCTGGCTAGTTGCACCTGTTTCCAACAGCCCTACTATTCCCAAGAGCCCTATGTTGGTTTAAATGAAGTGGGAGTTAATGGGACTTGAATTACATGTGGAATGGGATAGAAATGTGTGAAAAAGAGGGCTAAGTAAAGCCAATTATCTGACCTGGAATGGATACTAAACCAAGTAATTGGGAAGAATGGTAAAACAAAATAGCAACCAAGATGATGAATGTACTGAGAATAAAGAAGTAGACAAGTTCATGGTCTGAGGGGGAAAAAACAAAACTCCATCTGCTTATTTAAATAGCTACAGCTTCTCATTCATATTAAAGATAGTTCTGAAGTATGCTCAGGCAGCATTTGCTGAAACAAACTGGTCCAGAAAACAGGCTTACCCCCTCCTTACCTCCACCTGATGACTTGTACTTGATGGGCGCCATGCTGCTGTCAGAGGAGCAGAATCTGCGCCCAGGAGAAATTAACTCCAGAGAGGGGGGATCCTAGAAAATGGTGTGTCTTTCCTCCCTGCAGAAACAGTGATGTTTTAAAGTAAAAATTGCTGAAATGGTGGAGATGTAAGGTTTCCTTCACTTTATACATCATTTTGGATTTTCTCAGTCTCTTAGCGTTGCTTACTGTTTAAGTCACCCTACTACCCCACCTTCTGGTTGTGCGATTCACACCAGCAAAATGTGTGTCACTGGTTTAATATTTCTTTTGTTTTCTGCATTGTATTATTAAGGATTTAGGACATGGTTATGACATACATATGATATATAAATTACTATGATAGTTTGGGGAATTGAAGAATCTTCTAATAACTCTGACCATAAAATAAATTAACTTTAGATGCCCAAATTAAGACAGAAACCTTTTGGAATTACTTGTCCCAAAAGTTAATCATTGAACAAATACTACATTGATATTCTCTGCATGTGTGCACATGCCTGTATTTATACTACCTAACTCATTGTCAACTGTTCCCTAGACTAACAAGTCACCAAAAACACTTATAATCTTAAATTTAGGTTATTTTGGTTAATCAGCATGTCTGAGCTAAACAGTTAAGAAAAAAGTGGGAAACAACTATCTTCTATGATGTCAAAGTATATAGCAAATCCGCTTGTACCCTTACATTTACTGAGTTTTGCTTCTTCATGCAAAGGCAGAAGTGGAGTGAATGGATTTATTTAGAAGAGCTCAGTTGTGGCAAAATATAGACATTTTCCATATTTCCTAACAGATTTTCTGTCCCCACATGTTTACTTTAAAACTCATGAGCATTTGGGCACTTATCAAAATTAATCCTTTTGGCTCAAGGAAGAAGTTTTAGAATGTGAAAAAGGCAAGTCCCAGCATGTGCGTGCGTGTATTCTGTTAAGGCCAGATAATTGCAGGGAGTGGGTTCTGAAACTGGTGATTTTAGGTTCATTTTTATACTCCATCTCTGTCATTCAAATCTCCAAATCCGAATATTTGTATTTAAACATCATGATGCCATATGATAAAGGCCAGGGAGATTAACCACAAGACACACAGTAGTTGTCTTGAGGCTAGTTTGAGATATCCAGGTTTGGTTTGAGTTTTTTTCTTCATATGAACCCATTAGGTACAATTACTCTCTATCAGGAAGGAAAAGAGAACGATCAGAGTTCATGTAAACCACTATGGAAAACAAATAAATGATTTCGACATCAAGAACCTTCCACCTAGAGATCATCTCTTTATTTTATCTGACCCGTAATAAACACACACAATTTTATATATCGACATTAGTTTTCCTCTTTCAAAATAGCTAATGTGTTTCTTTTATCAATGACCTAAAAAGAAGGCTTTGATTTAGAAGCAATTGCAGTTACTTAAAGAAAAAAAAACTTTTCATTCATTGCAAAGTCTCAAAATAAACTTAGTGTACCTGGGATGCTCTGTAGGAGTAAATAAAATGGGACTAACTGGGCTAAATGCCGAGAGAACACAGCCATGAGACAAGCCCAGAAGAGGTGCCAAACCTTCTACACTCTCACAGAAAAAGAGAAGAGAGAAGCTGCAGTGGCAATATGAACACAATTTTAATTTCACACTTTTCTCAAGATTCAAAGATTTCACTGTCATTAAGGAGAATTAGGGATAAGCTACATAATAAAATACTTACTTAAAAGTCAAGAGGCTTAAATTGAGGTCCAATGGGGACAACTCTAGATGAATGACAATAAAAAATTTAAAAAGGAAAAAAATAAAATAACTTATTGTAAATATGTAGATTAATCAGGTTATTTACTCTTAGAACTGAATGAATTTTCTTTGTAAATTCACATTTATTTTCTGCAACTTACCTCTTCTTTGTATCTGTAGATTTGAAATTCTATGTTAGTGAAAGAATTTTTTCAAAATATTTTGAAATATTTGTAGAATATTGCATCTTCCAGATGCAAATGGGGCCACAAAATAAAAGCATAATGGAACACCAAAATGGAAACAAAAGACTTGTTGACTTTCAAATGAATTAGGAAATTATTTTAGAGAGACAGCTGTATGTCTGTCAGCAGATCATGTTATTCTAAGCATGGACTTGATTTGAAGATGAGAATTTGATCTTGAATTTGAAAACTAACTGCAGTCTTTCCAATCCTACTTTTGCCTGTGGGGAAGGAGGGTGAGGTGGGTGAAAAAATGTGGACTTATTTACTAGTGTTGTATAGAAAACATCATGGCTTCCAAGTCTCCTGATAATTGAGCATCTCTTTCCTTCACATTCCCCAAGCAAACAGAGACTTTAAAAAACATCTTTTTCTCTGTCATTCCACCAAAAAAACTGCAATGATTATGATGTTGACACCACAAAGAGAATAAAGTCACCAGCAGACAGGGATGGAGCACACAGGTTAATAGAGAGCAGCAACAACACAGGCCTATGGCTGATGTTTACAGAGTGTACCTGAAGGTAACAAACCTATGATTTGAAAACTGTTATCATACCAAAAACTCACTAACAATGACCTAGTGACATAAGAAGCTGACATTCCAACAATAATCATGTGGGACAGGCAATGCTGTGACAAGAACTATTTCATTAGGTACACTGGCTAAGGGTTGTCAACTGATTAGAGAGAGGAACGCAAGACTGAAATCCAAATGTATGAACTCTTCATTTCACATGAGTTAATCTTCCTCAACCACATTTTGTCATTTCAACAAGATCTTAATCTAAAGACCTATTCTTTTTGTTATAAATATGCTTGATCTAGTAAAACCAACCAACTATTACAGTCAAGATTCTAACAGTTTCCAATGTAGAAAAAAAAAGAATAAATAGGACCCTTTTCCAAATTGTCTTTCCAAGCTCATATTCATTAGCTATGGGCATTACAAAACAGCTGGAAGACTTCTAAACTGAAGATACAAAACATCATAGTCAAAATGGAGCACATTTTAGAAGCCAAAGCTATTGGATGGTATCAGTCCCGACCTTTGGCATATCTAGACATATTTGGTGCCCACAAAGACAACGGATCCAGAGATACTATTTTTCTCCACTCCAATTTGCTACTAGATAATTCCTTAGTAATGCCAGAGAGTTCTTTGATGCCATGGGATGAAAACTATGAATAATAATAAACTCATTGTTGATATACAATATCAACTCATGTTTCTAACAACCATGGACAATTTCTTCATTAAATCCCAGTTCTCCTCTTGGACTAAGTCTTTTTCATAACCAATCAACTGATAAATGAAGCCTCACATTGTTTAGAAAACCATGCTTGTCATGGAGCCTACATTTGTCAGACCATCTCCCCCAGAGACTCTCATTCATCAAGCCTTGTCAGGCTGCATTACTCAGCCCCATTAATGCCCCCTCACAGGCTGCAACACTATATCCCACCTGGAACTGCCTGATAGACGGCTTCTCTCTGTGCAGACTGTGCAGGGCCCTTTGAGAAATGCTTTATTGAGGACTCTGATGAAGGAAACTGCACCTTAATGAAAGGCTTGCACCAGAGCATAATTAACTACTACTCCAGGGATGTCATAAGAAGGCAGTGTTCTTTGGAAAAGACAACAGTGCTGGGAAAAATAGAAGGCAGCAGGAAAAGAGGAAGACCAAATATGACAAGGATTGACTCCGTAAAAGAAGCCATAGGCTTGAGTCTACAGCAGCCGAGCAGGGCTGCTGAGGACAGAGCATTGTGAGCATCACTCATTCATAGGGTTGCCAGGAATCAGAGCCCACTCAACAGCACATAACTCACATACAGCCCATTGCTGTTCTGTCAGCAATTTCACCGATTTGTCATCTGTGAGGATGATGACTATTTTCTCAACTGAAAATGCAGGTGATAGGAGAAACTATTTAAGTGACATTAGAGGAGGGGCATGTTTCCAAGCTGTTTTAATAGAAGTGTTTTCTATTCTCTTGGCTCAAACAGGACCAGTCCTTGATCTCTCAGTTGGGGTCGTTAGAATAAGGAAAACAAAGTCAGAACAAAGGCCAGAGATTGTCAAGAAAACCATTTAGCACAAGAGGTAAATGTTTATTTGAATCGTGACCAATGTTGTTAGTAGAAGATCAAGATGTGGTAGATCTAGCTCTTTGTCATGGCCCATGCCCTAAACACAGGGCTTGAGTGGGGGTCACTTAAGTCATGGCAATGCATCCTGAAATCGAAGGTGACAGGAATAAAAAGCAGAGATTGATGACAATTGTGCTCTTTCACAAAGCTCTCTCTTGTTCTTTTTATTTCCCTAATGTTGGCTACTTGAAAGCATTAAAAAAAAATAAAAAGATTACTTATTCACAACTGCTTTGAATGTTACACATATAAACACATCCTCACACACTCACACACACTCCCCATTCAGCATTATTCTAAAATTACATGCAGCTGCTGCAGCTTGGGTCTATTTGCCCTTGCAGAATAACAGAAGAAGTAAATGACTTTGTTTTACTTAAGGTACAAATCAGATTCCCCTCAGCTATGGTGACATCTGTGGGCGAGGGCTCCCTTTAGAATGACAGTGTCCAATTACTAACAAACATTGCTATTATCCCCAAGGAAAACAATTCAGAGGATCTGTGAGGCAGCACACGTCCAAATAATCTGACGGTTTGGTTACCTTTTGACATTGCAATACCGTACTTATTTAGTGCCTAATAGTGGTAGGATGTATTCTTGCCCCCATGGAATTAACAATTCCGAAGGGCAGGTTTAAAACATCAAGTGCTAAGGCTAGATAAAAGCAGGGAGCCTGTTCAAAGTCTCTCAGCAAATCTGTGCTTATCTGGAAAGCCCTGTTGTTGAGACTCGCTGTTTGATTTGTGGAAGAATATTATTTTTCTTACCCCGATTTTTAGGATCCGATTTTTTTACCCCTAAAAATACACTCCACTGAATGTTTATGCCCACCCACAGTCACCCTTATTTAAAATTCTAAAAATATTAATAAGGCCATAATTAAACCTGTTTCCAGAGAATGTGTCCACTGTGCAGAAGCAAAATGACTGTTGACTTGGAGCTCCTCTCATTTCTACAGACTCTGTTAAGAAAAAGGTTGAATGATACTTTCAGCCAAAGACTCTGAGAATTTATTACTTTTAAAATGTATTAACAAGGAAAGTGACAAAACAAGAAGTGAGATGCCAGGAGCAATTAGCAAAGAAATTGATGAAGATGCTTGTAAATTTAAATAATCACTGACTGGCAATACTACTACAACCACTTCTATTGCTAATAGTAATAATAACCGGTTGGGAAGAGGCAATGGTTAATATCAAGATGAAAGTAAAATACTGAAAATAAACAATAGGGAAGATGGAAATATGTCCGACTACACAGCATTTCAAATGAATTGTATCACAGGGATAAATCTTATAGTGCTGAATGAAAAAAAATGTTGAAGTGACGTGAAGTAACATTGAGTGAGGAAAGCAAGGTGCAGAAGAATATGCATGGTATAAGATGATGCAGTTTTATTTAAAAAATACACAAAACTATATAAACTATGGTTTCAGATGTACACATACATAACATGATTTTTTTTAATGGGTGGAAGTATAAACAAAATTTCAGGGAACTGCATTTGTTTGGGAACAATGGGAAGGAAATGAAAGCAGGGAAGGGCTCAGAGGAATCTTCAGCTGTATCAGTAGTATTTTACTCCTTAAAAGAAAAACTTCTAACCCAAATATGTCAAAATATTCTATAATTGTTCTAATTATTCTATATTGTTCTATAATATAACCTAGAACAATTTAAAAATATGGTTCTAGGTTATATTATACTCTGTAATATGGTGTGTACTTGAAAGATTAATTTCTAAAAAAGAAAGATATATTGAACATCAGTAAATAAGATGAATTAGAAGAACTCTGTGAAATAAAATCAGGAAACTGTTACAATTCTATTGTAGTAACTCATGTAAGAGATGATCTACGATAGTGTCTCCGAAAAGGGAAAACAAATGAGACCTTTCAAATGTAAAGTCAATATGACTTGATGATCAATTTTGTATGAATGGCAAAGGAGAATGTCGAATGAAGAATGACTCCAGGTTCTCTTGTCTTGGGAAATCAAATGGAAGTTAGTGCTTTCAATTTACTGTGACAGAAAGTTGTAAGGTCTTGACAGAGTTGTCTAAAAGGTATCTGGGCATATTATTCTGGATTGTAGAGAGAGTTTGGAGTCAGATTGGGGGATGGATGGGTATAAAAATACCTCTATGTGTATTTATTCACTGTTTCTTTATTCCTTTCAAGGCTTCTGTTTTTTATCTTCTAATGACCCAAATTGCCCATCCTATTGCCTTCTAAATTATACTTTCTTTTATTTTATATTATTTTAAATTATTTAACAGTGTACTGTTTTTCTTTTGAATGTAATTTTTCTGCTTCTACAGTCAACCAGGGTTTTCCTGAAGCTTTTAAAAGATAAAGAAGGAGCTATGAAAGGAGCCGTTGATGACTGTAAAGAGAATAAACATGGGTTGTATGTATAAGCATAAAAGAAACCTCATAACCACAAATCAGTAAGTTTTTCACAATTTAACTCAATCAAGTTTCCTTAAAGTTCCAATTCCAACTTGAACTTATTATTTTCCTCTCTTTATTATCTTTGATTATAGAAAAATTTCACCAACTTGTAATTTAGAGACATTTGGTCTAACAAGGAAAGTTTATTTACCATATGGGTATTCTCCAGATTACAGTTTATTTCCAGATAGAAATTAATATAAATGGTCTGAGAGTAGAGTTCTTTGGAGACAGCTAACATTAAAATTGATTATAAATATTGTTGAACTGTTTACATTCTCTAAAGCTATAGAGATCTTTAAAAATCAAACTCCACTTTCCTATGCATGAATTTTATTAATCTTCCTGCTTCTCTTTAGAATATTATTTATTTATTTATTTATTGCCTAACTCTTTGGATCTTCGAGTATTTGTGAATATTTAAATTTCTCTCTTATGCAATGTGAGATACCTAGAAGATGCTGATAAACCTACTATGACACTTCTTTAAATAACTAGAAACAGAGACATTTATTTTATATTAATACAATTTTTTCAAGTAAAGAAATAAGAGAATCAAATATATTTTTTTCTGATAGAGATTAAGAGACAGTAAGAGAAAATGGCCTTGAAAAAGAAGACATTAGGATAAAAAGCCATTCTACCTAGAAATTTAGGCAAAGCTGCTAAATATAAGCATGTGAATTATTTCTAATTGTAATCTTTCATTCATTCAACACATTGTTTGAGTACTTACTACAAGTCAGGACCTATGCCAGACTCAGTAGTTTGATGCCAAAAGACTTTTACTAGCAGGGTTGCTATAGATGGTAGAATATGTTGAGTGGACTAATCTCTGCTCCCTCAATTTTTTTCCCCAGTGTTTTGCTGGATAATTGTCTAGGAATTGTATTTCAAGGAGAAATGTAGTACCCCCTGCTTTCCTTTGAGATGGTGCAAGCTTCATATGCTGGTTGTTTATGATAGCCTCTCCAACTATTAATTGTATTTGTGAGAAGTAACCCCATTTTTCTCCATTGAATACTTCATTATTAATAACAATTCTTCAGCCTCAGTTGACCTGAAGCAATTTCCCCAGGTATGACTCTGCTAACCTCACTATCCTACAACCCCCAGTCTGAAGGTTTTAGGGACCACAGTTTCTCAGTCCACATTCTACCAGCTTCTAGAATGTGTCCCAATAGCCTCTCTGCCTCAGTCTCTTTTGCTTCTTATTCTTGGGCTATCAGAGAGTGTCTGGGTGGAGAATAGAGAATGGTGTCAGAGACCTTGAGCATTTTAGTCAAAGGCAGCATATCTGTTCCAGTGTCATGGTCCTGTATGTCTCCTTAGGGCCCAGCAGCAACATTAAGGATTTAGGCCTCACCTACTTCCAACATTAGCCTTTAAGTCTCACTAAATTACCACCACCACTGTACCCCACCTCCCACCAAGTCTTAAATAGATTCCTCTCTACAAACATGCTGGATTTGCTCCAAATATTAATAACAGCATCAAAATATTTCTGTGGCTATTTGTGTTTTCTTTTAATAAAGAAGAAGCTCCATGAGTCCAGGAAGTATGTGTGTGTGATCTAGCCAATAACTGGAAGAAGATTTGTTCTCATTTAAGATTTATTGAATAAACTCTGATGATTGAACTATCGTAGACTAAAAAAAGGACATCATATTTTTCAGTCTCTTAGTGTCTTTAGCTTAGTATTTTGCATAAAATAGGCACTCAAAAATTTCAAACGGAAATAAAAAGAAAGCAAGTACCTGCTTGAGAATTTTCTCAGGGTCTCCTCTATGAGACGGGGTCATGCTCACCAGCAGCTCTGGTCTGGGATCACGATTTTTTAAAAAGGATTTTATTTAATTTTAGAGATAGGGGAAGGGAGGGCAGTAAGAGAGGGAGAGAAACATCACCAATTGGTTGTCTCTCCGATGCACCCAACCAGGGACTGGGCCTGTGACACAGGAAAGTGCCGTGACTGGGAATCCAACTGGCGGCCTTTCGCTTTGTGGGATCATGTCCAGCCAACTGAGCCATACCGGTCAGGGCTGGGATCACATTTTTTTAGTAGCTTGTGATTTGAAGGGAAAATGAAAATTTTTCCTTTAGTACCTATATAAAGTGTCAGATGAGACTCTAGTCTGTATAACTTAAAGTCATACAACTTTCCCTGAACCAATTTCTGTGGTCAGGAAGATGCAATATTTTGATCAGTCATTAACTGTACACTGATAGCAATCACAGGAGTGCAAAGATTGGAAATCCAAAGAGAATCACATGGAATGAGGAAGGGGATTCCCCAAGAAGTAGAATTGCTGTAACCCAAAGAAAAAGGAAAGAGAGGCAAAACTTCTTCCACATACACCACCAGCACCATCACCAACAACCACCACCGATATTTACTGCGGTGCACATGGGTGCCGGCGGTGTAGTGGGGAGAAGATGGGATAGTTCCATTATTTACAATCCTGGAGGCTGTGCTTCATGAGCAAACAAAGTGCTGTTCTTAATTTTCTAGGGAGAAACTCTTTCAGTCAGGTCTAGTTTCAGTCTAGTTTCAGGCAAACATCACCGTTAGTAGCTAAAACAAGGACTGAAAGTAAGTGCTGTCAGGGCCTAAGGTTGAAAGTTCTCTGTTATGAGTGTTGATAATGAACTTGCCTCTGCTTTGATTTCCCAAAATCTTTTCACTTTGAAGTTTCAAGAAATTTTGAGTTTCTCTAAAAATAAACCCCTTAAGTGAAACAAACTATTGTGGATTTTATAAAAGCACTTTTTTTCTTTTGGCTAAATGAAATCCTTACATTATGCTTGATAATGAATCAAGGTCTGAGTGATTCTTTTTGGTAGGACTACCTAGAGAATGACATGAAACAAAAACTGAAAAATTAATATTTTTCAAAAACTAAATGGAAGACCAAGCATCAAAATTCAAATTGTATTTGAAATGATTTTTGAATGGATTCTATATTTGCTTAATTAAGGTTCTCCTCTTTTCCCCATTTGCTTTACTTCAACTTTAAAGACTATTTAGTTCTTCCTAATGCTCAAAAAACCAGATTTGCAAATCCTTCCAATGACTGTTCCATTCTCCACTGCACATGAAAGCTTTTGCTGAAAAGTAACATATGGTCTTCATTGTAATTTATTCAACTCTCTTCTCAGAACCTTATTTATTTATGTACTTATGTGTGTGTGTATTTGGTTTTGTTTCTCTTCATCCAACATATTAATAGTCCCTTTGGATGGCTGTCATATCTTGTCACTTTTTCAATGATTTATTTTAGAACGGCTATGTTATTGCCCTGGTGGGGTGGCTCAGATGGTTGGAGCATCATTCCATACACCAAAAGGTTGTGGGTTCGATTTCCAGTCAGGACACATAACTAGGTTGTTAGTTTGATCACTGGTCAGGGCACATATGGGAGGCAACGGATTGATTTCTGTCTCATGTCAGTGTTTCTCTGTCTCTCTCTGTTTCCTTCTGTCTCTGTCTCTTTCCCTCCCTCTCTCTCTTTAAAAATCAATAAACTTATCCTTGGTGAGGATAAAAAAAAGAAAAACTGCTAGGCTATCTAATATTTATCCCCAACTTATTCATAACTCTGGTCCCTGTGTTTATTCCATTATGTCATTGTGCCTCAATTTCCAAAAAGATGTGTCCCTAGGTGACCAGTATTTATTCTTCTCTTCTGCCAACTACTGACAACATCTGTCAGAGAAAAGTCAGTGTCTGTCTCCCTACTTTCATTTTCTTTAAGATTCTACCTGGCATCTTATTTACTTTTAATTACCTCTAGCTCAATGTTTGCACTTCTACATAATAATTAATTTTCTTCTTGCCCCAGAATTAATGTTGTTAAAGGTATCATCATGTGGTTGACTTATGTTGCGTATTTGTTGAATGTCTTTATTTTAAGTTTTGGCCATTTCTACTGACTTTCTCATGCAAAGAACTATATAGAGTGAATTTTGGACTATAGCTTCACTTATACTAATTAACTATTAATTAGCTCTGTGACTTGGAGCAAGTCCTCTGTGTCCCTGTATTTCTTTTATATTATAAAATGAGGATGAAAGGTAACTCAAGTAATCTCTATATCTCTGATAAGAAAACTTATCACAGTTGTTCCATCCCCAATACAAATACTCAGATATAACTGAAAAGGAAATTATCCAATATAATTGTTTCATAGCTGCATCATTACTATACTACAGCCACAGAAAATTCCTCAATAAGTCGCAGCTACTATGCTGTATGAAACTCCAGAAGAGTGAGGTCCTTCTTATTTCTAAGAGCTGTGTGGTTTCATCGATGAGCATTAAGAATCTAAATTCTTTCAAGGCTGGAATTGGTCAGTTCTGTTCACTGCTGTATCCCCAGGATCCAGAAGATTATGGGAAATATTTTATACAAGCAATGAATATTTTGAACAAAATGCCCCTTCCTTAATCCACCTAGCTGCTGATAGCTCAGTGATCAGGTGGTGCTTTATGCACATTCTGTTATCCAACTAGAGCACGGATTGGGAACTTGTAGAAGTTATGCCGGAGAGTTTCACTGCCAGAGTGGTTTACCAAATTTCCTCTCCTCCAGCAAACCCGGCAATTTACATTCCGGGTGGAGTGCTTCCCTTTTCTCTCATTTCTTTTCTCTCATATAAAGGGGTACCAGCTAGGACCCCTTTATATGCCCTGTGGCAGAGGTTTGGCCATGGCAACATTTTTCAAGAACAGCTGATTCAGGGACTAGCTTCATCTGTTAAGAATACCATAATTATAAAAGCTAATTAAGTATAGGTAAGTACAATTTTAAGAATTTTCACATATCCAAGTATTTTATAAAGAAACAAAGGAAAAATAAAGGTATAGAACAGATAAAATAGAATTTCAATTCTCTCTCTTCTGTATCTTTTTATCTCTTTATGTTACTTTTAGAGCCATTATCTATGACCCACATACTCAAAAATTTAGTATTATTGCCTGAGGACTCCATAAAGTAAAATTCTTCTTTTCTCAATTTGAGATTTAAAGGTTTAAGAATATAAATAGTTGGAAGGGTTAACTCTGTTGTGATTTGGTTTCAAATCAAAGTCCAAATGCTGACTTCAGCTCTTTCCCTGGTTGGCCCTCATTCCCCCTTACCTGGGCTGAGATAGAAGGAGGGAGGCACTTCCACTGCCACCCTGGCTATCAGAGTAACTGTCTGATTAATATCTGGACCTCTGAATGAAATCTTAGTTAGGAATTCTTCTAAACCTGAAGAACTGGTTAAACTTGCTCAAGGAAGAAGCAGAGAAGCAAAATAAATAAATAAATAATAAAAATCCTATGCCAAGAGTTATCAGTCAATTCAGAAAAAGAGCTCACCTGTGAGACTTAAGCCAGGAGCAGCATTCCCAGCACAGGAGCTAACCCAGCAGGTTCCACTTTCAGGTGCCTGCTCATGCCTGCCACTCACTTGTTAGGTGACTTCAAGCCAGTTTCCTCAACTCTGTGTGTCTCAGTGTCCTCATGTGTAGGATAGAGACGATAGTAGTACGTCCCTCATAAGATTGTTGAGAGGAGGAAGTGTCAATATACGTAAAGTGCTTAGTACCATGCCTGACAGTAAGCACTCAGTAAGTGGTAGCCATTACTGAGATGGATGTATTACGCGATCTAAACTTGACCATAAAACATTCATAACACATAAACCACTCCCCCTTTCTGTGTCAGGGTTCTCTTAAGCCCTCTCCTGGTAACGTGGCTTTCCTAGAGGGTATAGAATCTACAGAGGTCGAAAATGTTTTAGCTGGCCATAAACATTCCTCCTCTTGGGAGTTTTATTCATCTCTTAAAAATATATATGAACCAGGCACTTACCTACTTTTATACATTATTAAAATCCTATGAGTTAACCTTTTTTTAATAGATCAGAAAATTGAGGATAACATAGCTAATGTGAATTGCTCAAAGTCATTTGACTCTATGCGGTAGAGACTTTGCCCAAACCCAGCATTCTCCCTTTATTCCCACACCAGGTGGTGCTGCTGCAGCCAAAGGAAGTCTTGACTGATAGTCCCCCCAAGTTAGGGAATTTCTCCTTTACTATCAGACTGCAAGTCTAGTTGAGGGTGGGAATTTAGGTAAATCAATCCCTTGAATTTTAGTTAGAATAAAGACCCCTCAGCAAAAGTGGATGTACGCTGAACCCTCCTTGAGGGGTAAAAAATAAATCCGTATTTAAAAATTCACTTTGAGTAGTTTCTACAAGGCAGCTTCTTCTCTTGTCTGTTTTGTTTGGGTAATTTGTGTACAGTGTTTCACAAACCTCACTGTGCATCAGTTACCTGGAGGGCAGTGGAGAAGCACCCTTTGCTGGGCCCATTCTCAGAGTTCTCCATTCAGGAGACCTGGGCTGAGGCCTGAGGCTTTGCATTTCTAAGCTCTCTGATGAGGACAAGGCTGCTGGTGCTGGTACCACACTCTGCCTTAACATCAATGGAATCAGTGCTCTGAATTGCTTAAGTACAAACTGGGGAAAGCCTAGCTGATCTGTTATTAGTCTTTAACTAAAATCCTTGTTTCCTTTTGTTAAGTGCTTCAGGTTTAACTCATTAACCAAAAAGTTTTGGTGTAAACCAAAGACCTTGGAAGAGCCAAGGCAGAACTGAAGTTAACCTTGTAGCCACTCAGTAGTCTCAGTAGTGTGGCAGGGTGTGGCAGGGCATGGCACATACAACATTTACATCCTTCTGGTATTTCAGAATAATAATTATTAATTCAGTGAATGTGTGGATTTTTTCCCTTTTATTATATTTAAGAGAGTATTTTGTATAAGATGCCATATTATGGTGGCATGTCTGATCAAAGTTACAGAATACAAGACAGAAACTTCATATAGGGATCATTGGGTTTTGTTTGTTTTCTTAGTATTTGGCAAAGTGCACTTTAAGGGCTTTTCCTGAGGGTAAGTGGTTTTATTTAAATGGTTGGACACTCATTTAAATGGTAAAACACTTATCAGCACATTTTCCTTAATGTCATTGTTCCTATGGCATTTGACTTTGGCTTGTGACTCAGAATAGCTATTAGTACAAAGCAGGGTTTTAACTGGTGTGGTTGTGTGGTCCTGAAACTGAGGGTCCTTATGACTTTAATTAAATTTAGTTTTAAATCCTAACTCTAGAAATCCTCTCTCTTTCTCTCCCACTCTCTCTATCTGTCAGAGACCTGGAGCCTTTCCCCACATAATCAGCAACCCCTGAGACAGCGGAAGACAGAAGCCTGGACCTGACTAATGCTTACACCATCCAGACCTCTGGCAGGCTAAAGATAACTTCTTGACCTAAGTTTTGTTTCAGTTCCTGAGCCCTAATTGGAATGATCCCCTGGCTACTTTCCCATAAAACCAGACTGAGGGACTCCAAAACAGACCTCAGAGCTGTCCTCAAGATTTGAAGAAATGATTCATTACCCAATCAGCTGACCACAGTGTCTTATGATTTTGCCCTACTTATTCTGTAACCTACATGGGCTTCTGAGCTTTTCTTCCCATTCTCCTGAATGCCACCATTCATAATACCCAATAGTTCTCCACTGCATTCCTCAGTGTCTAGTGTTTGGCTCTGCTAGTACTGGGTAGACAGACTCTTGTTGTTCAACTGCAGTCCCCAGTCTCTGGTCGCCAGCTAGCTGGGGTCGGATTTATGTCTTAGATATGCATTGGCTTTGTTGTATATTTCCTTAGTTGGATCTTAGAATATTGTTCATATCCTTTTTCTTCCCTCTTTTTTGTTATAACAAAGTCCAAACTTGTGTTTTCTTAAGTTTTTCCATCATTCAAATAATATATTCATAAACTTTAATTGAAATTGAGATATATTGTGTATTTTAGATTAATCACACATATATAAATAGGTGATAGAGAGATAGAGAGATAGATATAGACAGATAGGCAAACAGGTAGACAGGTAGAAATCTGCTCTATAAATCATGGAATCTACATTATTTCTGAGAGTCAGCTGGGAGCATGTGTTCTGGTCCTAAATGAAAAGAACTGGTGATCGTAATAACTTCTTTGGGAAGGAGGATGACTCTCTAATAAGTTAATTGGGAGTAGGTGGAGATAACATAAGGTCATTTACTCCAAAGAGAACAAGTTGAAGAGATATGGGGTCATCAATTATTCACATTAAGGTAATTATAGAAAGGAGAGAAGACCTATAATTTATACTTAGACTATGGTATAAAATAAATATATATGCCTTCACAGCACAATACATATAGACACACAAAAAAAACCCCATATATTTGACTTAGTGCATTAGATCCCAAAAGATTTGTTGGAGTTAATTCTCATAAAGTATACCTAATACACTTATATACTTAGAAAAATATTCTTAATGGTTAGAACCCACATAAAGAGAAACATAAAATTTTATTAAAAGATAGAAAACAAATTTCTTAACAAATGGAAAGACAAATCAGGTTTTTGGATGAGAAATACTATAATAAAAATTATGTATGCTTCTAATATGTGGGCTTAAGTCAATTCCAATCAAAATCTGAAATAATGGGCATTTTAGAAATTGTAAAAAAAAAAGTACCTTAAATTTATGTTCCAAAATACATATAGATTCCCTCTCTCTCTCTCTCTCAAATAGTAAGAGAGAACAGAATCATAGAAAATCCTATGAAACACTGTAAACAATTATTCTTTTATCAACATAACAAGATTAAATAAGTGGAAACTACACTAACCTCCTCTCAGGACCAATCTGGAATTACAACTAAATTGTAGAAAAATCATCCTGAATAACCAACAGAACACTATTCAGAGAGAAGCCTTATAATCAAAGACAGATAGAAGAAACCACTTCACCACAGTGAGACTGGTAGGGACTGCACAAGTGGTGTGAAAAGGCTGGCTGGGCTCCCACACTTGGCAGCTAAAGTTCTAGAGGGATATTTCAGTGACAAGGGGATTCCCCTGAGAAGTGTGGGGTCTAAACCCCAAGCAGGACTCCCCAGGCTATAGCACCAGAGTTGGAAAGGAACTTAGATAACATCCGGTGGTGAAAAGCGGCATAGTTTCTTTCTGCCAGGGAGCGATGGCTGGAGAGACACGGAGAGCCTCTTAAACAGCCAACATACAGAAATTCTTTTGCAGCCACTTACCCTAGGCTCTGGCAGAAGGAGGGAAGAATGGACTAGAGATGCTTGAAGAGAGTCTGGGGTTGGTGGCTCTGGGAAGAGAACTGAAGGGATAGCCACCAAGATCTCTGTACTGAGTCATTCCCCATACTGCAGAACCCATTTTTCTCAAGCAGAGCTCTCCTCTCCAAGAGGCAATAGCCTGAGGGGAAGCAATAGCCCCACCCACAGGAATTACCCTGCCCAGTCTGTGGTGCTTAAGCTGAGCTGTTGATTACAGTTTAAAGCTATATCACAGATTTGTTTAACAACTAAGGCAGAGCTCTGAGATTTCAGCTGACCCTCTCCCAAGCCAGAGGCTAATAAAAGCTAGTCTTGGTGAACAGCCTGCTTCTTTCTGCACAAAACCAGACCCATCAGAGGGAGCCACAACCTGTAGATCACTGATAGCTCCAAATAGGTTGACCAGGGCCAGTCACAAGCAGTGACTGACAAAGGCCTACACCAGATTCTTTGAGGATACATACAAACAAATACAAAGAAGTAGCCAAAATGGAAAGACAAAAAAACAGATCCCAAATAAAAAAACAAGAGAATTCTCCAGAAGAACTAGATGAAATGCAGGCAAAGAATTTATCAGATAGAGTGTTTAGAGTAATAATTATAAGGATACTCAACAGCATGTAAAAGGACATAGAACCATAAAAAAGGACCAGTCAAAAATAAAGAATGCAATATCTGAAATTAATACACTGGAAGGAATAAACAGTAGGTTAGATGAAGCAGGGGATCAAAGCATTGTTTTGGAATACAAGGTAGACAAAAACACTCAGCCAATGGCAGCAAAAAGAAAAAAAAGAATTTTTTTAAAATGAGGAGAGTTTAGGAAACATTTTGGATAACCTGAAATGTAACAATATTGGTATTATGGGAATACCAGATGGAGAAGTAAGTGAGCAAGGGATCAAGAACCTATGTGAAGAAATAATGATGAAAACTTCCTGAAACTGGTGAAGTAAAAAGTCACACAAGTGTAAGAAGCTCAGAGAGTCCCAAACAAAGTGGACCCAAAGAGGTCTACACTGAGGCACATCAAAATTAAAATGACAAAGGTTAAAGACAATGAAAGAATCCTAAAAACCACAAGAGAAAAGCAGGTAGTTACATACAAGGGAGCTCCAATTAAACTGGCATCTGACTACTCAACAGAAACATTTCAGTCAAGAAGGGAGTGGCATGAAATATTCAAGGTGATGAAAAGCAAAGACCTACAACTAAGGCCATTTTACCCAGTAAGGCTATCATTTAAAATCAAAGGAGAAACAAGGAGCTTCCCAGATAAGAAAAACCTAAAGGAGTGTGTCAACACTAAACCAGTACTGCAACAAATGTTAAAGGGCTTGCTTGAAGAAGAAGAATAAAAAGAGAAAGAAAAAAAGGAAAATAATCTAATAAAATGGCACTACATATGTACTATCAATAATCACCTTAAATATAAATGGCTTAAATACTCCAGCCAAAAGACATAAGGTTGCTGAATGGATAAGAAAACAAGAACCATATATATGCTGCCTATAAGAGACCCATACCAGACTGAAAGATACACACAGACTAAAGTAAACAGATGGGAAAAGATATTTCATTCTAATGGAAAATACAAAAAGTTGGGGTAGCAGTGAGTAAATCCATTAAATAGACTTTAAAACCAAGGTTATAGTGAGAGACAAAGAAAGACGCTACATAATGAAAAAGGGAATAATCCAACAAGAGGATATAACTCTAGTAAACATTTACATACCAAAATAAGGGCACCTAAATATGTGAAGCAAATCTTGAAGGACATAAAGGGACATATTAACAGAAACACAGTCACAGTTGAGGATTTTAACACCCCCTTGACTTCAATGGATAGATCATCCAGGCAGAAAATCAGCAAGGAGACAGCGGCCTTAAACCACACACTAGATCAAATGGATTTAACTGATATCTTCAGAGCATTTCAACCCAAAGTAGCAGAATGTACATACTTTTCAATTGCACCTGGAATGTTGTCTAGGATAGACCACATGTTAGGAAGCAAAACAAGTCTCAGTAAATTTAAGAAGTTTGAAATCATATCAAGCCTCTTCTCTGAGCACAGTGCTATGAAACTAGAAATCCATCACAAGAAGAACAATGGAAAACATGCAAAGATGTGAAAGCTAAATAACATGTTATTAAACAATGAATGGGTCAACAATGAGATGACAGGAGAAATCAAAGCAATATGGAGATGTCTCTAAAAAATAAAAATATATCTATGTTTTGATCAAGGGATCTCACTTCTGGGGATATATTCAAAGGAACCCTATACACTGATTTGAAGGAACTTAAGCACCCCTATGTTCACTGCAGCATTGTTTACAATCACCAATATATGGAAGCAGCCCAAGTGTCCATCAGTAAATGAGTGGGTAAAACAACTATGGGGCATTTACACAATGAAATACTACTCGGCCATAAAAAAGGGAAAAAAAAGAAAATTTTACCCTTTGCAACAGTATTGATGATCCTGGAGAACATTATGCTAAGTGAAATAATCCATTCAGAGAAGGACAAATACTATATGATCTCACTCATATGTAGAATCTAATGAACAAACTGAACTAACAAGGAAAATGGGGATAGACTCACAGATGGAGAACAGGATGACAGCTAGTTGGGGTGGGGCATGGGGGTGGAGGGACTGAGCAAAATGGTAAAGGACTCATGGAAATGGACAACAATGTGGTGAGTGCTGGGGGGAGGGGGGTATAAAGGGACTAAATTGTCGTGGAAAAATATGTAGAGATTGAATTTTTAAAAAGACTTTAAGTTTGACAAAGGTAGTCTTTCATTTCACAGGGATGATGGATTATTAATAATTGGCCCTGGCACAATGAGCTATCCATTCGCATCTTATACCATGGGAAAAAAACACAAACAAATCTCAGATGAATGAAGGACTTATCTGTAAAAAGTAAGATAATAACAGCTATACGAAAATCTAGGAGACTACATACACACTAGCCAACAGCAAGTATGACTTTCTTAACTGAGATTGAAAATCCAGAAACTATAAAAGATAAGGGGTAATAACTCATAGCAAAAGATGGCAAACAAAATAAAAAGACATACAGTAGAATATGAAGAAAATGAGCACTGGAGAATATGAGGGAGTGTGATTCTGTCAGATGAAAATAGAAGCTCAATAGAAAAAAAAGGATAAAAAATCAATTCACAGAGATTATCTCCAAAAGATCAAGTATATGAAAATGATGCTCAAACTGTTTTTCAGATGAATGCAAAATACACTAAGAAGTATGATAGTATACCTGCGAGGCTGACAATAATTTGAAAGGGTGATAACTAGCCTGGCAAGTGTGAAATCTAAAGTATTAAAGACATTTAGGAACGTAGTGTCTATAAAAATTAAACATGCATTTACTCTCTGACGCAGAAATGCCCTCTTTTTGTCAGCAAACCATAAAATAAAGTGCCAATAAGAGGGTTTTTTTGTTGTTGTTGTTTTTGGCACTGTGTTCATATCAGCCGCATAATAAATATGAAGTGATGGCACATCAATGGGGGAATGACTGGAAAATATGGTGAGTTCATATCACAGACTATTTTAAAACCATTAAAACAGAATGAATTAAAGCTATACCAGCGGACAATTGACTTAGAGTGATTTCTATGATTTGTTATTTAATGAAAAGAGAAGGACACCTAAAAGTAAGTATTGGATAATCTGTTTGAGTAAATTAAACAATAACTAAAATTCTGCATTGTATAGATGTGTGAGTCTTTGCATGGGTGATACATACATATGTTTGCATGTTATCATATGACTATGGAAAAACATGGGAAAGGGTACATTCAACAGTGAAAATGTAGTTTAACAGGGTAGTGAGGAGGGTAGGAAACTGGGAATGAGGAGGGCTGAGCACAAAAATAAATGAGAATTTATTTTTTGTAATGCATGCATGCATGCTTGGTTACTACTTATTACTTATATAATACTTTACCTGTGAACTGAAGTTAAGGTGCACTGATACTCTATGACAGGGGTGTCAAACTCATTTTCGCCGGGGGCAACATCAGTCTCGAGAAATAATTTTAGGACTGCATACATGTAACTACTCCCTAACTGTTAAGGAGTCGAAACTACATTCAGCCCTCTGAAGGCTACAGCGAGGCTGATGTGGCCCCCAGTGAAAGTGAGTTTGACACCCCTGCTATATGGGATTACTCTAATGTAGACTGGGAGATTTAGATGTTTCCCAGACTTAAATCAGAGACTATTTCTTAAGATTTCAAATTTATATGTGTAAAACATATTATCTATTGAAAAAAAGTAAAATTGTGGGTAAGCAGAAAGAAAAACTACCATCCTTCCAGCTGGAGGCTCTGTCAATTGCCATTTTCCCACCCAGAGCTCTGCTGCCTGGCCTCCGTCCTTTCTCCAGTCCAGTTTCGGCACCACGTCCGAGTAACCGTGTCCCTGGCTTTGGTGACTTACACATTTCTGTCCACTTGGGTAAGATGCATGCCAGCCTTAAACAGACATGGCCCCTCCTTAAACTAGAACACGTCACAAACACAGCAGCTGATCCTGGGGAATTTCGCGAATTCAAACACCTGGGCTTCAACAACATATCCTCGGTGAGTGTGCTACTAGACGTTGTGAAATATATAAAAGCATAACATGGTCAGCAGTGTGGTGTATGCGGTGAGGAGGGTGTGGGTGGAGGTGAAAGAGGGTATAAAGGTAATAGATGGTAATGGAAAAAAATACAATTAAAAAAAAAAAGAGTAACTCTTTACACTAAAAAAAGCTTAAAAACTCACAGAGGGGCTGAATCTTACACTGATTTAAATTAAATTAAAGTGTGTTTCAGTACCTGACTCTAGATGATTGCTTACATCAATTGCAGGTTGGAGAGTTAAGGAGAAAGCTTACTCAAAAGAGCCTATTACACCAGGTGGAGGGAAAGACAAAGATCCGAAAATGAAGTGTCAGAGGATTAAGCCTTAGCATTTACATCACTCCTGGTGCTCAGGCCAGTATAACCAACCCAGCAGGAAGACAGGGCCAAGTCTGAGCTATAACGACAACTGATGCTCCTGTCTAAAGGCTCTGATATAATACACAACGGAGGCTTCCTGGCTAAGGGCAGAGTTTACCTTCAGTAACTAACGGGAGATATACTGCTTCCAACAGCCATTGGTGATCTAGACATGTTTCTAAAATGAGCCACACGTCTGACTTCTGTTCCACAAATTACTGTTTTCCACACTTCTTGTTGGGGTCAGGAGAAGGAAAGGGTATTAAACAGAAGTGGGAGTTCCTTCCAGGTGCCCAGGTCAATGCCTTCTGGCTGGAGAGGCCTGACGAAGGCCACAGCTGTGAAGCAGAAACTCTCAGATGCTCGAATGATGGCATGAAAAAAAAGCTTAAGAAAAAGAAAGCAGGAACCTGAGAGAATTATCAGAAAACCCTTGGAATTCTGGACTTCTGCCCTGGCTCCTAAGTAGCCCTAGTTAACCATCACTGCCTATGTCACTGTCGTAGCTGTTGGCTGGAGAGGATTGCTTCTGAAGTGTGACGAGCTGCTACAAGTTCTAAGTCGAGGAGACACAAATAAGCCTGGGTGCTGTCTTTGCCATTCGCTTGTTTGTTTTGTTTTTGTCCTATTACTCATTTTGTGGAATAAGTTGTGCTACAAATTGTTTCTTTGTCTTTAGCAGGCACCTGAAAGTCCATCCTTTTAGTCTTTCTACATTTCTGTATCTTCACCTGTCTTTTTTTTCAAGCCTGCCCTCTAAAATGGGTCAAAAAAGTTAAGCCACAATGAATAAGCCACAGTGATTTTTAGCTTAAAAAATTTGCTATTAATCAGAGCAGAAAAATAGATAGAAGGTAATAAAAGTACCTAGCATAGAAAAGTTGCAAAATCCCAGAATATTACTCTGTTCTTATAGTCATCATCTGTATTACACTTAGTGACTTCCTTACACAGCGGTAACTAGAAATCCCCTGGGACTTACAGTACCATTTTATTCCTGAATCTGAATTACAAACAGATTTATTTTCATCATCTTAACCCCTATGCAACCCCTTCCTCTAGGCTAGATGGCTGTGTAGTTGCTTTTCTTCAGATGGGCCTCTCTTCCCAGCAAATAGATTCACATCCAATCTCAGCAGAACAGAGAGATAGGAACTAACATTTCCTTTTCCTTGCAGGTTACCTCACCTCCCAACTCAAAGTCAGTTTGCTATAAATGAGATATCTGCATTTCTTTGGACTTCCACTCAGCATATGACCTCCCATCACACTTGTAAGTAGATCTTTGTGTTTTAAATTCTATGATGATAAAGAATGTATCACTCAGTTCTTAAGTATACACTCAGCATGTAAGCTTCAATGACTGAAATAGAAATATTGACTATCAACCACAAACACAGAGGTAAGTGATACAATTTATCACTATAGAATTTAAAATCTTGGAAATCAGAATAATGGGTATGAAATCATTGCAAAGAGTACACTCATTCATTCATTCATTCATTCACGTATCTAGTTTGAGACTATCAAGTACACAGGATATAATTAAGGCTCTGGAAAATATTTAAGACAAGTAAGAACTGTACGTAATAAGAGATATGTCTTCTCAGAGGAGTTGACAGGTTAGTATTAAATCAAGGACCAGCCAGGAAGGTGTGGCTCATTTGGCAGGACATCTTTGCACAAAATGAAAGGTTGCCAGTTGGATTCTCACTCAGGGCACAGGCCTGGGTTGCAGGTTTGGTCCCAGACGGGGCATCTCTGCAATCAGTCAGTCACTATTTCTGACTCACATCGATGAGGATTCTCTGCTTCTTTCTCCCTCCCTTCCCCTCTCTTTAAAAATAGATAAATAAAATCTTTTTTAAAAAATCAAGGACCATTTTGTTAATTATATATATCAAGCTGTGTTCAACTGAAATGTGGAGGGATCATAGATGAACTAATTCTAAGAAATCTTGAGAATAGTACTGAAGGGTTCTTTTTTTAATTATTTAATTATTATTATTTTTATTGAATTTATTGGGGTGACATTAGTTAATAAAATTATATGGGTTTCAGGTATAGAATCCTACAGTGCATCATCTGTATTTTGTAGTGTGTTTATCATCCCAAGTCAAGTCTCCTTCCATCATCGTTTTCTGGAAGGGTTCTTTTTGAAATAACCCTATTATAATTTACTATAGTGCTTTACTGAGCCTGTAGCTTTATCTTAATATTCTTACTTATGTACAGAGTCATAATAATTTTTAAGAGTTTTTTAACTATTATATTGACGACCCTGAGCTTTATAGCCTGCATTTGATAGCATGATACCAAAAGGCCTTTGATTAAGTGAGCATTTGCTCAATAATTGCCCCACTTCCAGAACCAGGTTGTTCAGGTTCCCTAATTTGGAGGTACTTTCAGGGAGTAAAACTTCTTATTCTACATAAGAAAGGTGCACAGTGACAGGGAAGACTCTTGTTTAAGATACGGCTGGGTAGTATTATTTGAGCCTAATGGTTTTAATAACATTCAATTGAGATAAAAAAATGGTTTAAAGGACTAGTTAAAATTTGTGGTAGTTTAAAATATGTCCACAAATATTTGACCCTTGTCATTGAAAGGCGGGACTTATGTTCCCTTCCCTTCGATCTGACTTTTTGAAGACCCGTAGAGTATGGCTTAATTGATGCCGTGTGACTTGCACAGCTAGGTAAGAAAAGGCCACATAGCTTTCCTCTGGCTTTCGTGAAATACCCCATGTTAGAGCTCGGAGCTGCCATGTAAGAAGTCCTGCTACCCTGAAGCTTCCAGACTTATGAGCCCCATGAAGATGCCGTGTGTATGTCCCTCTGTCAACAGGTCCCACTGAGGTTCCATTTGACACCTGGCATCACCAGTGTCTTCATGATCCCAGCCCCCACCTACTAAGTTATCTCCAAGGAGTCACAGAGCCCCCTCTCCCCCCAAAGTCTGGATCACATAAAGCATAGAGAAGCCAAATTTCTGGTCCGTGGATGCTATGAACAAGGTAAAATGGTTGTTTTAAACCCTTAGGTGTGGGGTAATGTGTATGCAGCAGCTGTTATTGGAACAGTCCCTCTAGAGCCCTACATTCCTAGAGATTTTTTCTAATGTTGGCAAGTGAAAATAAAGATTTGTTGAAAACATGACTGTTGGAAAGATGTTTGTGCACAGGTGGTTAGAGGCAATGGTTCTTAGAAAGAAAATAAGGTGAGAGATGGAAATCCACACCTTCTGTCCTTTAGCACTGTCCACTCTCTTCCCCTGTGCCTCTCCTGTGTTACTACCGGAGTCTGTCTATCTGTGTTCTTTCTTTCTGGCTGCTGTCTATGTCTCTCTGCTTGTTCCTTATTCTCTCTCTATTGCTTCTGTCTTCCACATGTTTCAGCCACTCTGTGCCTTTAGTTACACCACTGCTGTGTTTCACTTTACCTTTGCAATGTGGTCATATTATTTCAGTAGAGTCTTTATGTTTTAAAGCAACTTAGGATAACAAAGGTTTGTTCTGTCTGGTGAAAATCAAAAATGAAGGAAATGCATCTACTTGACAGGCCTGGAGGAATTAAGGTCTACTTCCAAGGTTTCCACCACTACAGATGCAACTACTACTACTACTACTACTACTACTACTACTAAATAAAACCAAAAACCAAAACAAAACAAAATCCTTTTATACTTCTGCCTGATTGTGCTAGCCAAGAATGAATGCGAGAAAACAGAGATGACTAAAAACATGGGTGGGTTGAGAGCTAATTTATACAACTGTGAAATAACCTCATAAACATAAAAGAGCCTGTTTTACTCCAAAAGTCCCCTAAAGTTTGAATTACATTAAGACAAAATCAAAGGCAGATCAGGTGGCCCAATAAACGCATGCCAGCAGGGTGAGGGGCATGGACCGAGAGGCACAGACATTTCACCCATCATATGATCAGGCTGAGTGCCTTGTCTTGCAAATACTTTTAGGAGCCCATGAAATGTTTTAATTTCCTTTAAGGTCAGAAGAAAAAAGTAAAGTTTTAAGTAGAAGAAAATATTGCAACATATAATACTCATATCTTTGTCTTTTATCTCAGCCAAAATATAATCTTTAATTTTTTACAGTTTCATGATACCTAGGATCTATAAATACAATAATGTGACCCTACTCAGAGACCCATGCGACACAGGATGAGAGGAAACAGGACTGCCCCGTGTCCTGCCAATATATTGGTAGCTTCTCTGTCCACCTGAAGCAGCAGGTTTTGTATGTCTGCACCTTAGGCCCTGTGTTTGGTGTTTCAGCACAGCATTAATGTTGCTATATATAGCCAATCAGTGCAATTCTGTAGCGCACAGTCTTTCCTGCCATACTCCTTAGACCAATTACCTAAGTTATAACAGGGTCAGGAATTTGGAAGGAGGAAAGGCGCAAAAATGTGACCCTGCTGAGATGCTATTATCTCTTGTCACCAGTGGGTACTCAAGCTCACAGGAGGATGACAAGCTCCTGCTACCCGTGGAAAGAATACCCTTGTCATCCATGTGTGACTCTTGTCAAAGACAGTCCCTTTTAATTCTTTGCAGATTTGCTCAAAGTGATGGCCTCATTTGGTCAAATTTTTTAAATAGGATAGTCAAGGAGGAGTTTGGGCTATTTATCAATCAGTCATATTCACGTGCCCATTACCAAGAGGGAAACTAAGAAGTATACACATCAAGAACAAACTTTTAAAATCAATACAACTTGGAAGTGTCAAATGATACTGGACATACCTGTGCAAATATAAACTCAGACAGAGCAAATATTATTATGTATAATTACTCATTTAAAAAAGACAAAAAAGCTTTTGAAAAACCCCTTAAGGAAACTGCATTCCCCAAAGCTACTGGAAGGAAAGTATTGCAGCATCTTCTTAGAGACATTTTCCATCCCCGTTATGTGTGACCGTACACAGTGGACAACAGAGAAGGAACGCCGTTTAGAGGTGCATCTTGCTCACCTGTACCTCCCTGGGATTCAATTTAGTGCCTGGTATATACTAGGAATGCAACAAGTATTTGTTGAGTAAAGAACGAGAGAATGAATAAATATAAGGCTCATTCTCATATACTCATTGTCTAAGCTTGCCTATTTGCTGGTTCTGCCCTGCAGTGCAGTAACTTCCTAAAGAGTAGTTCCTCAAACAGCTGTGGGTCCCCTTTACTCATCCCCACCTTCTTCTCATGGCCTCACCTTCTTGTTACTGACCCTCCCTTCCCTCCTTCTTCTGACCCCCACCTACCTCCTGCCCCAATACTCCAGACTTCTCATTCTCATGGTGCACTTTCCTAATTTCACTTCTGCCATCCAGACCTACGTGTGATGTCACCTTTCTGATGGGTGATTGTTGGTCTATCCTCTGTTGACTTCCTTTCACTTCAGTAACTTTCAACTGACCAGGATGATAGAACCTAGTCAGCTATAACTTTATAGTGAGTTTGGGGTTTAAACAGGCAATTTCTTCCACACTTTTTACCTTCCTCAATATGTGACCTTGAGAAGCTCCCTCCAAAAGGCTATATTATAGTTCATTTTACTCCCAGTTACTGGCCCTTCATCAAAAATTGCAGTTCCTATCCATTCAAAGCTTTAAATTGTCATATTAACTCTCTATGATCTTATTGTTTTATATTAAGAACATAATTTATGTTACTCCCAAACTTGAAAGATTTAGAAAGTTACCCACGGCAATAATACGCAATGTAAAACTTCGGAAAGAGAGAAAATGCTTTTTACTTTCTGCAATACTTTTTAGATATTTCTGATAACAGGGAAAGGGAAAAATTTAATCACTGAAGATTTTTATGAATTAATTCTTTACAAAGGAATACTACATAACCATGTTTGCAATGGAATAGGATAAATAGTATCAAACGAAGCAGATAAATAAGCAATTTGCCCATTTCTGGTATAAATATTAACAACTTTTTAAGTTGCTAATATGTTTTGCTTACATATTTCTGTTTTCTATGCCATCGTCAAATGCAATAATCTTCCCAAACATGCACACACACAGAAGCGATCAAGTAAGTAAGTCTGGACAGTAGTAGATTTCATGAAACCCTAGTTGGTTTCACCTGGACACATTCCAGTCACATTTATTTGTCTTTACTCTCAGAGACTAAAGTATCAAACTGAAATAGGTGGCATTGGCTCTTGGCAGGTTTTGAAATAGATTGTTACCTAGTTCAGCTAATCGCAAGAACAAGAGTCAAACCTACTGCTGGATCTTTAGAACATTTTTATTATTATTTTTTATGCCTTAATAGATAGCTACATGTCCTGGTGTGGCATTCAGCTTGGTGGATTTAAAAATGAGGCTGGAAGGCAATGCAGAGGTTAAGATCCTTGGCCTAAGGACCAGGTGTAAGCTCGTGTATAGGTAACTGGTGGGGTTCCAGAAACGGATAGGATCTTCCAGTGAGAATGGGAACATGGGGAGGTTTTGTTCCTTGTCTCCACCCCCCAACTTCGTAATTAATGTTTATCCTGGTTTGAGGACGGCCTAAAGCCAGACAGCCCAGAATGGAACCTTCTTGAACACAGGTTATTACATTAACCTTCCAGAGTACAAAAGATCTCATCTTCCATTTAGTTTGAGAGGCAACAGCTGGAATGAGCTTTCCCCTCTTTGGGCACCCTGCGATTGAATGGTTCAGGGTAAATTCTGCTCCCTATTGATCTTAGTATCGTAAGTGTTTTTAAAGAACTAAAATATGGGGGTAGGTGCATAGACAAAAAGCCAAGTAGCAAAGTTATAGGCAAAATTAATTAATTCATATACTGTTACTGTATAAAATACACAAGTGAAAAATTTTAAACAGCACCATTTCCAAGTGTATACACAATATGATTATAATAACAACACAATTTTTAAAGGTGGAAAATACTAATTGCTGGTTTAGTAATAAAAGATCTGGTACACAAAAAAGATCTCCACTTACATTCGAAAAGCCTGAATGAACTTAAAAAACAGTACTGATGCCCAACTCTACCCTAAATCAATTAAAACAAAAATCTTTGGGCACCAGGTGCAGCAAGGATACATTGTGAACATCTCCATGGTAATTTTAATGGGCAGCCATAGGTAAGAACTACTGATTCAGAGAGCAGATGCAGTTGCTGTATTATTTTTCTCCTCTTTAGTTGAAGAAAATCAATTTAGATGATTTTTATATGATCCTGCAAAAAAGAAACAAAAGCATGCAAAGCAAGGAAATACTTCTATAGGGCCAAGTCAGTGAGGCACAGGGTTTCTGCTTTATCACTCATAGACTATTCTCAAAGCATAAACAGGACCAGGTTAAAACCCACTTAGACCCATAGCATTTGTAGCAAAGCTCCTGTAGCCCGCTGGAAAATAAACTCAGAGGTCACTCCTGCGATACATTTTCCCAAACACTCAACATTCCGCACACACTGTTTCCTAAAGATGCGGTTGTGTTTATTATTCGTTGGTTAAGGCCAACTACATTTGTTCTTCAGAATTACTCACAATACATTTTGGAATCCAGTGAATACAATAGCGTCTTAGACTAGCAACATTTCTTTCAACTTGTTCCTAATTATTACAAAGCTGAAGACCAGGATTAAACAGATGCTGCTAACTGATTTATTTCTGATCCACTGAAATAGACTTTTCTGAACAACTGAAGAAAATTATTCCAAGAATTTAATACAGTCAAGCAGGGAATTCCAAAATCTATACATAGAATTTCAAGTCCTTGTAAATAGGTCAATGGCATTTCCTGAGTACACACAGATGCTTAGCACTGTAATCAGAACTGAAAGTATCTTGTTGAGATTAGACCTGATTTATGCCCTGAAAACTTAATAGTCCTTCAAAAGAGATGAGATAGGCAGGTAGTCAATGAATATGAATACATATAAAGAAATAGTCTGACATAAAGTGATAAGGTAGGAATTGTGCAGATCAAAGAATAAGCCGAAGTTAATTGAGAGAAATTTCCCCTGAGAAGCTCTCCTGAAATAGGCTCTCTGAACTTCAATTTAAAGTGAGGGATAGGGTTTGGAGGACAGGAATGTTGAGATTGTTCCTTATACATGTGATTAATTAAATGAAAGCTTTAGGAAGTGGATAAAAGGAATGAAATGGAAGAAAGAAAAATCCTACATGTCTCTAATGACTGAAAAGGGACAGATTACATCTTGCTCAGCAATTTTTCTTTAAAATTAGCAATGTACTGACAGTTTGGGGAATTAAATGCTTTATATAAACATTAGTGGATGGTAAAACATGTTTCTCTGATGATAAAAAATGCTTTTCTCCTATTCTAAAATTTAAGTGTCCTTTAAAAATGAAATATTCTCATTACACCTCTCTTATTATATACGAGGTCTGCCTGGAAAAAGTCCAGCCATTGTTAATATTACAAGAACAGTTTGTGCGACATCAATGTACCATATTTTGCTGTGTATAATGTGCTCCCATGTATAGTGTGCACCCACGTTTTGGGTCCAAACTTTCAGGAAAAAAAATCTTCCATTTTAACTTTTAAATTCGATGTATTTATTTATATTTAGAAACAAAACTGATTATCGTGTTCCAGAATATTATTTTGCATATGGATACCATTATTGCTTTCTAGAGTTACACTTTTAACACATAAGCATAAATAAAAGAATTAAAAAACTTTTATGTAGGTACGGAATTAGTACTATCCATGCACAATGAGCACCCTTACTCTTCCCTCAAAACTTGAGCAAATAAGTGTGCATTATATGCAGCAAAATATGGTAACTTGGAAGACACGGAGAGTGGACTGGAACGCACATGTGTGAACAATGATGACTTCACTGTACTAGTCAGTGGGGGCGGTAGATGCCCTTGAGTGAGCATATATACTGTGTGAACATTGCATTCAAAATGACTGAGTGAGTAGAACAACGAATGTGCATCAAATTTTGCATTAACATTTTGCATGAACATTCCTCTATGGAAACTATTCAGATGATTCAGAAGGCCATGTCTATGGGCAACTGGTGATTGGCAGCTTCATCATGACAACATGCCCACTCATGCATCACGTGTTGTGCAGTTTTTTTGGTGAAATATCCAATCACCCAGGTGACTGAGGTCCCCTACAGCCCAGATGTGGTGCCCTGCAACTTCTGACTTTTCCCCAAACTAAAACCACCTTTGAAAGGGAAGAGATTTCAGATCTTCGATGAGATTCAGGAAGATACGACGGGGCAGCTGATAGAAACTGGAAGAGCTGTGTGAGGTCCCAAGGTGCCTACATTTAAGGGGATTGAGGTGACATTATCCTATGTACAATGTTACTTGTATCTTGTATCTTCAATATATGTCTCTATTTTTCATTGGACATGGCTGGATACCTTCTGGACAAACCTCATATATTGTTACTCCATGTTGGTTAATTCTAAAACTGGCTCCCTGTGGCAGACTCACTTACCTTTACCGAACACTGATGTGCCTTTCCACAACTTTCAGCCCCACTTGAAGATAAGTGGGACCATTTAACAAGTTTTTGGCAAGTAGGTTGTGAGCAGTATTGATGTGTGTAAGTTTCCTGCAAAGCACTTAAGATGCCATCTGTTTCCTCAAGTTCTCTCTTCTCTAACTCATCACCTGGAAGCTGATGCTCACAAAATATTCAAGCGGAATAAGTCTCGGAGTCAATGTTTAGATTGGGGTTGCCCAGAAGAGCCTTAGCACTGTAGTGAACAATTAGGTTATGTTACTGAGATTTGGGTTTCTTACCCTGGCACACCCTGGCTGATCTCAGTAACACACCCTCCAAACTTTCTGTAGGAGTAATCTATTTTTTTTTTAAGGAAAAAGAGTTGAATTTCAGGAAAGTGCTGCCAATAGGGCAGGTGGGAAGAGCAAAGTATTAACTGATCCAATTAAAAACTCATGTTGTAGCTACATATCCTTTCCCCCTTGATTAACTTCTATACATATTTTCAGATTAAACTGCGTTTTTTACAGAGTTAACCTAGAATAAGGCAAAACCTTTGGGGGGGGGTGCTTCTGAGGTAGAGTTTATTCATAATATTATACTTTGGCAACAGAGTCAACTTGTCCCATTTTCATGTTAGCTGGATTACTCTCAATTCTCCTAGTTTTTGTATTAATCTTGTAATCAATTAAGACCAAGACCATGCCTGTCTGCTGAAATTCAGCTGAGAGTGCTCTCTAGCTGTCAAACTCAAGTATGACTTAGGATTTGTCCTATGCACCCTTGGAGTTATTAAGACATGTGTGAGGCAAATGAGAATTTCACCAGGAATGAGGGAAGAATACCCTTTTGTAGGGGCTAATCAGAGCCTAATGTAATTGAAACAAATGAGTTATCTTAAGTGAAATTAAAACTCTGCCACCTCAGTCCTTCACCCCGGATGCCCGTCCTCGGCCCAGTTAGAAAAGCGAGGCTGCTGCTGTCGTTGCGACTAGATGTCTAGGCTCCGGGTTCTGAGAGCTTCTGGTTCAGTGGGCAGTAGTCCATAGTCTTCTTTGCATTAGTGGCATTTTGTTTTTAATTTGGAAGAGAGCAAAGCCCTTCTTAACATTCGCCCCATTCTTTAATGATAATGATAGATGCAACATACAGCCCAGTAAAATGTCAGTGATAGTCCTTACTTAAATAAACTGCAGGCTGCATCAAAAGAATTTTTGACAATTTAAGAAATGCAGCGCATTTGGCTGCCTTTTTTTTCTGAGTTTGTAATGTATCAACATTATCAGCAACAATGTTTCAGAAATAAAAATAGAATATTTGTGTGTTCTAAAGTAAGGGATATTGTTTTTAAAGATCATTCCTATGAGCACCATGGTTGATATTTTGTGTGTGCAGACATGTGTATCTGCAGACACTGACTACAAATCAAACTTTACAAACCAGAACAAATGTACAGGAGGGTGTTGAAAAATAATAAAGATATTTTCATTGTAATAAAAATTGAAGCTTTCCTAGAGCAACTATATGTGCACAGGCATACCCCTCAAAACCATTTATGTATTAAACATTTACTTTGATCTGCATATCTTATGGTTGGGCCCACACCTGAAGAATGTTTAAATACAGGTTGGGAAAAAGTAGGCTACTACTACTACTAATAACAACAAATAATACAGTAACAGATAAATAAATAATACAAGAATGAACTGTGTTTTGTATACTCACAACTGTGAACCTACTTTTGTCCATCCCCGATGTATTTATAAATTCCTACCATCGGAATATAGCCGAGAACTAGAAAATAAGCAAAGTATAACAAAGCATAACATACTCATGTTTTCGCAGGTTGGCTGGTTTCTAAGACACAGCAGAATAGGTGAAGTCAAATGCAAGGGAGACTATGGAACCGGCAAACGCAAGGCACTGGCCTTAGGTCTCAGCATTACCCCCTTCATAGCAGGGTGAACGCAGCAAAGTCACTTAATCTCCGTGAGATTCAATTTCCTACCTTGCAAAGTGAAAATAATCACATCCATCTTGCAGCATGTTGTGGAAATTAAATGCAATCATGTGCAATATATGCCACACACACTATCACACTCACACTCTACACTAAAAATGGTAGGGTTAGCTTCCATGTTTCTGCACTGCTCACTGCGTGTAGTCCTCTCCACTGGTACTTCTTGGGGCCGAGAACCCTTTGAAGCATCACCTAGCCGATCCTGACTTCTACAGGCATATACTTTAATAAGAAGAAGGGACAGTAGAAAGAGAAAAACTTCAAGCAAATGCAAAATCAAGAAAACAAGGCAATATGATATCATTCAGCGAAGGGAAAAGATCCTAATGTAGCATGTGTGAGAGTATGGCTATTTTTGGAGACCAATATAGTAATCTTGACTCATTCTAATGGTTAAGAAATAACAGGAACGAATTAATAAAGGATTCAATCATCTTTTCAAAAACTACATTCTAAAATTTTGTGATTGTAATGCCTGATAAACAGTTACATTTCAGTATGTATAGTATTATTTTATGTGGAATAAATAATTTCCCACTCCCTCTTAATAACACAGCATGTATTTTTATGTTGTGTCAGCAACATTGAGAATGACCGCGTAGATAAGGACTGGGTGAGGTATTATAGGAGAGATGGAAGTAATGGAGACTCCATTGTATATTTAGGTACTTTAACAAGTTTTTTTCTCTGAGAATGCCAAGTACCTTCATAGGAGCTTTGCATCTTCCTACGATAACTACCCAGCGGCACCCATTTGCTGTCTGACACATTAACAAAAATGTCCGGATAAGAAAAGGCTACTTGTTCTTCTTCCTTTGTCAGTACTTCAGGTTCCTTTCAGTCAATAAGGGTAATACAGCAAAGTCTTTAAACTGCGTGAATTCAGACTTCTCTGCCACAGCGGAGACACCGGTACAGCATCACGAAGCAGCCACAGCTTTGTTCTCCTGGTTTTGGGGAAATGCATCTGGTGTAAGTTCATACTGTCCCGTCTCCCTTAGAAGCTGACAAAATCTTAAATTAGAATGTCATCAGAGGAGCATGTTATCAACCCCAAATAAAGGTGATTCTAAATTAACTGCTTCTGGTGCATCAATAGTCTTGCTGTACATGAGGGGTTGGGGCACAACCAGAGTATATTTTTTAAACTTTTAATAATTTCAAGTAGTGCTTTTGTTTCTTTTCAAGTTTGCCATATGCTGACAAGAAAAAAAAAAATACATGGAAAATCAAGAGAAAATGCATAGTTCTAATTTATTTTTGGTAACTGGGTAATTTGAGGTTTTAGGTCAGACAGACTAATAATTTTCTTCTTTTGAAGTAGATTTCTCTGCAAGTCTCTTTCACTTTGTAAATCATGGCTGAGACAAGTTCAGAGGCTTGAAGGGGATATTTCTTTAAATATTCACTGAGGAGGAAAGCTATGTCAGAATCCCTTCCTGTCACACAATTCCCAGAGGACTTTCTGTACAGAAAGTTTTTCTAGAAAGAATACCATTCCACCACTAACTTTTGTAGCTGCAGACACTTTGTAGAAATTTCTGAGTGAGAAAAACTTTGCAACACAGACTGGTTAGTCATAATGGCTAGACTTTAATCCCAACATTTTCATGACATATTATGTGAGAACAGTTTATATTGCTTGAAGTTACAGCAGGTTGTTTATTACATATTTCAGTTCTTTTAAAGCAATAACCATTTCCCATGTTCAAAGTAAGAGGACAAAAATAAACAAGGGTTTCTAGAATGTCAATGTTCCCAAATTGACTGCTTCAGAGCTTCTCGGCAAGGGAAAGAATTTACATAATTGCTTAATGCGGGCCTGTTAAAAAGCATGCCTACATCTACACTGACACTCTGTGTCTGTGCCAAAGCTTATGGCTGCTAACGCAATGTTGTTATTATCTTCCCAAACCATGTCAACCTCCTGTTCAAATAAATATGTGCTGCTGATTAAGTTCTTTTAACTAAATCAGCACCACTAAGCAGTTAAGAAATATATAATAGCCAAAACATGGTAATGTCCATCAATGGGTGAATAAATAAAACAAATGTGGGATATATACATAGTGAAATATTATTTAGCAATAAAAAAGAAGGAAATCTTACCATTTTTAACAACGTGGACAGACCACGAGGACATTACGCTAAGTGAAATATGTCACACAGACAAAGACAAATACGATAGGATCTCACTTACATGTAGAACCTAAAGCAAACAAACCCATGAACTCGCAGGGGTGGAGGGTGGGCGGAATGCATATGGGTGAAGGGAGTCAGTCATAAGATACAAACTTCCAGTTATAAAATGAGTAAGTCCTGGAGATGTGCTGTGCAGCATGGAGATTATAACTGGTAACAACACATGTGGAAGTTGCTTGGAGAGTGCATCTTCAATTCTCATCTCAAAAGACAAGTATGCAACAATGTGTGGTGATGGCTGTGAACTAGACCGATTTTGGTGATTACTTTGCACTGCATACGAATAGCAACGCATTATGGTGTACACCTGAAACTCATGTACTATTATATGTCAATTTATCTTAAAATAAATAAATGAATAAATAAATACACATTTTTAAAAAATAATAAAGAATCCACAAATGCTGGATTGGAAAAAAGTTTGAGTAGAGGACTAATAAAGAAACTACTAGGTTACTTGTCTTGTTCTCTCAAGGCAAGACTCCACTATCAAATGTAGGAGGCACAAGCAAGAAAAGCACACACGCACACACGCGCGCACACACACAAAATGCCATATCCCTAACATACATGTTCTCTCTCTTGGTTTCTCTTCAATTACATTTAAACTACTAAATACTATCTTACTTCTGCTTTCATTTCCTCTTGCTTCACTCTGGGGAAGGCCACAAGTGCCTAGCACGTCTGTCTGCACTGGGTGGGCAGGTCTCGAGCGACGAGAGACTCTTACTGCCTGGCGTTTTCTACTCACATCTCTAAATGTTCTCGTTCTCTTTCTTTGGCTATAATAAAGACTGAATCCACTTTTGTTTTTAATTTATTATGTTAAGTGATTAGTTTTGCACCCACTGATTTATAACGAGGTTTCCATAGCCCAGCACTTCGCAGGGTTCCTCGTGCTCTGTTGAGAATCTGGATCAGATGCTCAATATGCACTTGCTGAATATAGGTACATGATGATAGATAGGCAGACAGACAGATGGTAGATAAAGGAGTATTTAACTATCCTTTAAAGTGTACAATTCAATTAACTATGAAAACAAATATGTAACTGCTCCTTCCTGTGTAATGTAGAGGGTGGAATGTCTGCTCTTCTTGGGGCCGGTTGCAGGACCACAACTAGGCGACACTAGAAACTAAGTGGTGCCTGCCCCGGTGTCTCCCATGTTCCCCTATTTCTCAGCACGCTTCGTGTCTGGAGCTCTCAGTGTCCTAAAGATCCCTTCCTGGAACGAGTGAGGATGTATCAAAATTGTTACAGCCAAGGTGTTTCCCACTGAGGAGTAACTGCATAAATGCAAACATAAATTTTAAAATGTTGTGGGTGTGTTACATCACATACAAAAAGAAAATGTTCCTATTTTTAATGAAAATTCTATGACATTAACATCAAATATGTAAAAAGAAAGCCAAAAAAAACCACCCCAAAACAAAACAGAAAAACAAATGAAAGACATAACAGAAAAATGTGCCTAAATTCATTATAAATAGCAAGCAAAACATTTTCAACTGGAAATCAGCAAACAGAATCTACAAGCAAAATGAAGAATAATATACAATGATGGCCACATACATGTGAGCACTTCAACATTAAATACATATTAATATACATCAAAGTGTTAATAGAATCAGGAAATTAGATCTTCTCTGCAGATTAGAACATTATTTAATAAAATTCTACATCTATGCATTATTTAAAACATTAGAAACCTTCCAAATATGATCAGAAACAAAGTATCATAGATTTTATTACTCTATTTAGCTTTGTTTCCTAATTACTAGTGGGTGGGTGAAATTAAGCAAAAGGAGGAAAAATCAGTTATGAAAATAGGAAAAATGGAGATAAAATTACTTATTTTAGATGAATGTTACTTAGAAGGAAAAAAGAATCAGCTGAATAATTGTTATAATGGTAAAAAAACTAAGTGGTAGGGAAGAAAATTAATATACAGGATTCAATAGTTGCCATATATACTGCATGAAACAACCACTAAATTATATGTTGAAAGAAAAGATTCATATACAACAGCAATTAAAAATATAAAATATCTAGCAAGAAATTTAGAAAGAAATGAATAAGATTTATGAAGACAATGTTAAAATGCAAGCGAAGAACACATAATACTTTAACTCGTAGAAATTGATACCATGTTCTGTGACAGGAAGCTTAAACAGCATTGAAGTGTTAATACCCACTGAGTTATTTCATGTATAGAATGCCAGTCTTCTTCCACTCACGACCTCCTACATAAAAAGTCTGGAAGGACCCACTATCCCTAACACCAATCAAGAGAAAAAAAATTCTTAAGGCATACAACTTGATTCTGTAGTTCACTTAAATACATATGTAGGAATAACCAATTAAATTATTAAAATAATAAAACTAAATCACATTATTAAGTAGTTATAATTACAGCACAGCTGTACTTGGTACAAATGAACAGATCAATTGAATAAAATAGAAACTACAGAAATCATTTTCAATTATACATGAGACTTTAGTAGATGATAAATGTGGTACTTAATACATGTTGTTGGGAAAAATACATGAGGTAAATTCCAGTTATATAAAAAATTTAGTGCCTTAAAATAATACATAAAAGTAATGAAATAAATTTTGAGAGATTTTAGATTAAATAAGGCCTATCTTAGTTTTTAAAAACCCAGAAATCATTTTAAAAATAACAAATTTAATTACATACTTAAACTTTTTTCTAAAAAGAAAACTCACAAATAAAATCAGAGTCAAATATAAACAGGAAAAACGATTTGCAACTTATGTAATAGAAAAAAATAGCTAAATTCTTTAATATATAACAAGCCCCTAAGAATAAGTAGAACTATATCAACAACTCGGTAAAGGGAGCAAAAGATGACTAAGGTCCACAGAATAAAAGCATAGCTTCTAAACACAAGAAAGTATCCTCAATCCTACTGATAAGAGAAATGCAAATTAAAAGCTACATAGAAATATCATTTTTCACCTAGGAGATAAAGATAAAAAGGTTTAATAACACTGTTTTATTAAGAACTGGGGGAAAAAAGTTCTCTTACATTACCGATGGGAATATAATTTTTATACCTCATGGAAATAAACTTAGCACAATCTATAAAAATTTAATATGTATATACACTTTGTGCCAGTAATTCCACTTTTAGAAATTCATCCTACTGATAAACTCATAAAAATGATGGATATAGAGGTAAATTCATTGTGGCATAGTTTGTAATAACAAAAGATTGACAGTAATCTGAATGTCCTTTAATGGAAAACTGGTTAAATAATAAAGTCTATATAGCCTTTTTTAAAAAAGCTGACACAGAACTATCTGTACTCCTGAGGACTATCTCAAAAAAAAAAAAATTGTGTGTGTGTGTGTATTGCAAAGTTCAAGATGAGGCATTGTGTGTATGTGTATATTTATTTATTTACATGTATATACACATATATATACAAGTGCATATTTGTATGTATAACTTTAATGTTTGTATGCATAAAGTATCCTTTCAAATTTGGGAGACATGGATGGCTGAGAGACTGAGGTAGGAAGGAGAGCTGTTTTAATTGTATATCGCTTTGCACATTTTGAATTCTTATCAGGTACATATATTACTTTTCCAAAAATAAATAAGGAAAAAACATGTTATAAATAGCAGCAACAGACAAAGGAGTAAAGGAAAACTTCAGTCTTGTTAATTAGCCTTCAACTGGAAAAAAATCTTTGCAACTGTATTTCTTTTTTTTCCTAATGTTGTAAACATTTATTTAAAAAATACTACAAAGGAGAGAGGTGAATTCAAAAATACAGAGTCAGATGCAGAAAGAAAATGTACTGAACTAAAAAAGAGAGAGAGAGAGAGAGAGAGTCACCATAGATGTCCAAGAAGGGAGGGGAGTGAAAAACTATTTACATGTCATTTATAAAAGGGCAAGTCTACGAGAGGGTAATACCAAGGTATAAATGCAAAGTATAATGGCATGCCATGTAAAGAAAAAGGGGGGGAAAAAAGAGGAAACCAGTAGCTCACAGAAACAGGCAGAGAGAAACCTGGGTGGGGTTTGTTTGCTTTGTCTGCAAAGAATACCTACCCTGGAGGTATTCTAGCACCTCCCTCAGTCTGTGTAACACAGCCCTCTGGGGTGGGGGAAGCGGGTAGGGGCAAAGAGTTGATGTGCTCTGGGAACAGTATCAAACAATCCAGAGAAATGAAATACAAGTTTATACAAATAGGGTAAAAATAGGGCCTGTATGATGAGATCACGGGCATGAGGAGGCATCGGAGCAGAAGGTAGTTTTCTTCTGGTTTCTCCAAGGGTAGCTTGTGAACGTGGAATAAGACCCAGGGAGGTGCGTGCACACTCTTCAATAGCTGCTCTAGGTCAAGGTGAAGGAGACCTGAACCTCTGCCTCATGAGTCTGGTCCCGGGCAACATTGTCTTCAAGATACTTTCTGGGGTTTCATTTCTTTGTGATTTTCTTCATCCCTGATGGAGAAGTGTTGCTCATGGTAATTAAATAAGATGTTTTTCCACAAGGGCTTTGGTGCCCCAGTCCTTTGCCTCCTGTTTGCATGCTGGTGACTGACATCTGTTCCAGAGGTGGCTGTGATGAAGGTGAGGCTTTAAAATGCTCCAAGAACTCCAGAACACTAAAGACTGGCTGTATCAAAGGAAAGGGCCCTGCAATAATCTACTTTGTCTTAGGATAGTACAAGGCAAGAAGATTGGTCGGAAATCAAGACCAAGTGCCTTTTGCAGGGCACCTGAAAATTCAAATGCAAGGTGACCTGCCTAGGCCCAGCCCTGGGCCATCTCAGCACCAGCTGTTCACCCAACAACCACCCCCCCGCCCGCAACTGCCTCCCCCTGGCCCTGTGTGCTGGACAGCAACTCTGCTACCCTTAACTCAAGCTTTCTGTCTAGGATTAGTAGTGCACGTCACAAGAGAACAAGGAACTGGGCTCTAAGGACATGCAGGTGACAGGACATTCTCCCACACCATGGGCCTCTTCAGTACACCCCCTTCCTGGGACTCAAAGGCTGGTTGGTATTCACCTGCTTAACCCTCCCCCTCCAAGTAAGAGCTGTTCTTTATATGAGGAAATGGTGAGGTCACCACCCTGGGCAGCAGTGGAGGATGGAGTGACCTGGTGGCAGAGCTTCCCAGGATGTTGTTCAGGAATCGTATCTTACACACAGGAAGCACAGGGAGGATGAGGGTACAGGCTCCCTCACAAGGTGAGTGAAGGTGACAGTTCCCAAGGCCTGGAGACACAGGTCACTTTTTCTTGGGGAAAATAAAGGAGAAGGCATAGCCAGAGAAAATCCTCCAGAAAGGAAAACAAAGAGGAAAAGGGCTCACCCACCTTCCCAGCTGACCTGAAGGGTTCAGTCTTGAAGCGCCCTGTGGGGAAGAGGCTGGCGTGGTGACTGCAGTCCACCGAGCAAAACTCCACAGGCAGAACTCAGGACAGAGAGGGCTCAGCGAGCTGGGCTGAGGAGGAGGAAAGTGCAGGAGGGCAGTTGCTGCACAATGGTAGTTGGTAATAGGGTTGTACTCCACAGTGGCCCTCCGCTCTTGGGCCTAGGTCCCGCTCCCTGGCCCCGTGTCAGCCACCATCCAGCATCGCGGGCACAGAGGAGCCCTCACACAGGTCAGGCAGCTCCAGCTGTCCTGATGCCTGGCTCCTGCTACCTCTGCATGATGTGACTGATCTCTTTCTTAGAGCTGAGGCATTTGCTGAAGTCCTGAGTAGCTACCCGGCCACTCCCTGCTGTTGGTGGGCAGATCTGAAGCTCCCAGAGATTCTTCTCCAGTTTGTTGATGGCCTCATATAAGGCGAATTTGTTAGTCATTTGCTGGATGGAGTCCACGTAGCTCACACAGAACATGTAGAGGCTTTTGCCCGTTCCTAACACAGCACTATGGCTGGCCATCTGCTGAGGTCTTGGAGATGGCGAGGCACAGGGCCTCGGTGCTCTCCAGAACCACACCCTTGGTGATGGTGCTATTGGCGATGCTCTCGAGAGGTTGGCAGGTTTTCCAAAGAGACACGTGGGTCGATATGAAAGGGGTGAAGGCAGTGAAGGATGGCTGGTCCTCTGCCAGGGCAGAGGATGCTGATGGCAAAGTAGAGAAAGTGAGAGCTGGGCTGGTTGGAGGTCACCGTTGGCTTGGTGGATGACTGAGCCTTTGTCAAGCCAGGAGCATGGGCTTTTTGACAACCTCTCCCAGCTGGCTGGTTTGGGCAGTGTCATTGTTTACAGCATCCACAACCACAGACGTGGGTTTTGCTTTCCTGCTGGCGCCTGCATCCCTGGCTGCTTCCTGAGTGGGGCTCTGAAAGGGATTCCTGGCTTTCCCCACAGAGGCTGATGGTGGGTGCCATGTTGGGGTCAGCTGTATTTCTGATTAAATGTAAGTTTCTTGAGATCTGATATAATTTTTTGTACGTAATTTATACAGGGTTTCTTTCTTTTTTAATAAAATTTATTGAAGTAACATATTTTGGTTAATAAAATTATATAGGCTTTGGGTGTACAATTCAATAACACATCATGTGTATATTGTACTCTGTGTTCACCACCCCAAGTCAAGTCTCCTTCTGTCACCATTTGTCCCCCCTTTACCTTCTTCCACCTCCACACAACCCACTTTTCCCTCTGGTAATCACCATACTGATCACCATACTGATCACCATACTGTTTCTGTGCCTATTAGGGTTTTTCTTTTAATCCCTCCATATTTTCCGCCCACCTCCTCCAAGCCCCCTTGCCTCTGACAGCTGTCTGTTCTCTCCCTTTATGAGTGTGTTTCTATTTTGTTAGTTTTGTTCATTAGATTCCACATACATGTGAAATCATATGGTACTGGTCATTCTCTGACTGGCTTATTTCACTTAGCATAATACAATACTCTCCAGGTCCATCCATGCTGTCACAAAGGGTAAAATTGCCTCCTTTTTAAAGGCCAAGTAGTATTCCATTGTGTGAATATACCACAGCTTTCTTATCTACTCATCTAATGATGGGCACTTGGGCTGCTTCTAAATCTTAGCTATAGTAAATAACACTATAGTGAACATAGGGGTAGATACAGTCTTTTGTATTAGTGTTTTGGGTTTCTCCAGATATATTCCCAGAAGTAGAATCATTGAGTCATAAGGAAGTTCCATTCTTAAATTTTTGAGGAAATTCTGTACGGTTTTCCACAGTAGCTGCACCAGTGCAAAGGGTTCCCTTTCCTCCACATCCTTGCCAGCACTTGATTTTTGTTTATTTATTGATGATAGCCATTCTGACAGGTGTGAGGTCATATCTCATCATGATTTTAATTTGCATTTCTCTGATGATTAGTCACAGTAAGCATCTTTTCATATGTCTATTTGCCATCTCTATATTGTCTTTGGAGTAGTGTCTATTCATGTCCCTTGCCCATTTTTTAATTGTAAATCCTTGATTATAAGACTTCAGCTAGCCCTGGCTGGTGTAGCTCAGTGGATTGAGTGGGGGCTGGGAAAGAAAAGGTCACCAGTTCGATTCCCAATCAGGGCACATTGCCTGGGTTGCGGGTCAGGTCCCCAGTAGGTGGCGTGCAAGAGGCAACCGCACATTGATATTTCTCTCCCTCTCTAAAAAAATAATAAATGAAATCTTAAAAAAAAAAGACTTCAGCTAGTCCACAGTCGATCATTCAGGGAAATTTTTCTATAATTTAGTTGTAATTCCAGTTTGGTCCTGGGAGAAGGTGTGTGTAACATGCACTTACTCTAGCGCCATTTTGGACCTCTCTGGGACCATCTTATACACTTCTTACTTCTTACCATGGCACTGCCTCAGGTTGGAGCCACAGGTAAATATTTCATAAATACTGGTTGATTCTGCAACATCTGCTGATGAGGACTGTCTTCACAGATTCCCACCTCTTTTTGTTGCTGTTGTTGTTGCCTGTACTAAAGCAGTGTCAAGAAGCCTAAGTTTAAAACCATACATTTACTTACATCTCAGGAACTGGAAGGACCTTAAACAAAGATTCCTCATAATGGGGGAAACAAAGAAATCTAACATGACATTGGCAAACTGATCATATTTCCTGATGACATTTCAGAAATCAGCTTGTGCCATTAACAGATTGGAGGAGAATATCAGAAACGGATTGGAGGAGAAAGTCAGTCAGGAAAACAACATATATCTCTATTTAGCACTGCCCATTCCCTTCTACTACTTAAATCTGTGGTGTTCACCCCACCACTACCCATCCCTCAAAGAGAAACATTTCACTTATTGTAAGTCATCCTTCCAACCCATGTTGCCAAGCCTTGATGTTATTTATACTCTTCAGACCTTCCTGGTTATTTAGCTCAAGGAAGAGAGTAGACTAACTGAGGAAGGAATGACAAGAATGCACAGATTTGTCTATAATTTCAGCCTGCAACTGCTAATATCAGGACTTCACTAAGGCCAACATTCCTTGTATTGACACTTGAATGTGGACCAACAAGTCTTCAAGTTGTCAGAAAACAGAACATGTGCCCAAACCATCAGAGCTTGGTGAGGAAGGCAAATGAGTGGCCAATGAAATGGCCCTTAAATGAACAAATAAACAGAAGTCAAGAGGAAGCATTTTAGAAAGTACAGTTAAATCCTGAGTCCTAAAAAGTGGCAGAATATGCGATTTACTATATTAGTCCACAAAGGAAGAAACACAACTCTTTTCTTGATTTACAAATAAATTCAGAATTAGTCTGGTGACAGATGAAAAGCATGATCTCAAAAGAAATTTAACAAGTTAAAGTAGTAACCATTGTTCAACAGGAAATGTGGCATTTATCATTTTCTGTTTGTCTAACACAAATACCACAGTCATTTTTTGACTATGGCATGACTAAGGGAGCTTAATACTTAAATGGCTTGTGAGTTTTCTCAAAGTTAACATCAGCGTTTCTCTGGTCCTTAAGTCCTCATGCTAAGCCTCAGCTCCATAGCCTTGTTTGGAGCCACTGTGGACAGGGGGCTGGCCCTTCCAGATCTTTGAAATAGAAGGGCTTGGCTGGAGGAAGACCGACAGCAATTCAGCGTTACCACCTTTTATTTTCTGAGGTTGTGCAGATAAGAGAACTATCAGCTTGGGCACTAGACTGTAGCAGAAGATTCGATTGAAGCAGAGATTACAGTAAATTAAGAATTTGTTATCACTTACAACAGGCTGTCCTCCTTGCAGGCTTCTGGGCAAAGTTACAAGCTGATTGAAGGGTCTTCTTGTTCCAATAACACTGAATATTTATATTTCTGAGGCTAAAAGGACAACTTAAAGACATGTTGATTCACAAACTCTGGAGCTTCCTGGGCGAAATCCAAAACTGACCCCCATCTGCGGAGGACAAGGAGTGTCTGAAGAAAGGCAGGGGACCCCAGATTGGTAGGTAGCAGTTTTAGTAAGCAAGGGACTTATATGTGAGGTTTTTATTGGACACCACAAGATGAGTGGATCTTTGTGTCCACCTGCCAGAATCTTAAAAGTTTATATAAAGGCCTTACCTGGGTTTGGTCCTGATTCTGTCCAGCTGCTCTCAACAACAGATTGCTCTCTCGAGCCTGTAGGGTGTAGGGGACATGGAGCCTCCTTTACATGTCACATTCCTTTCCCCATTCTTGCACATCACAACCATTGGAATGTCACTCCTGATCCCTGCCATCTGAGGTGGGTATTCCTACATGGTATTCAGTTTCTCTAACCCTCTAATGGCAGCAGCCTGATTTCATATGGTGGCAGGGACAACCTCGGGTTGGAACAGACACAGTGTCCATACAAATCAAGTCGTATTTATAATCCTCACATGGAGGGAGGGGACCAGTATAATTTGCTGATCCCTCATCAGTCGGGAATGGCCCCAGACTCCTTTGGCAGTTGCCTTGGCATGGTTTAGAATACCCAGGACATGCTGTAGCTACATTAACCAAGTCACTGTATTTCAAGGTCAATCTGGCATCCTTAACAATATGTCATTTCACTTGCTTGCTGGTGGCTGCTCTTTCCATGTACCTAATCTGCTACATCTACTGAAGGGTCAGTTGCCAGGGTTTGTACCCAAGCTAGGGAACCAGCTTTCTGATTGCCAGGGTGGGAGGGAGGTGTCAATGCCTTATGAGCTAGGACATGGAAGACTGTGAGGTCTGCCTCAGACTCTTGCAGGAGACCCCAAATACATTCCCACATGTCCTGACCCCACAAGGGCTTATTTACAGTTACTCACCCTTCAGTCCAAGCCATAGCCTCACTCTCTTTAGAACAGCCCAAATGTCAGTACAAGCATTAAAGGCCAGGGCCCATGAGCAATCCATCACTAGTCAAAAGGCTCTGAACTAAGCTCTCTGGCTGCTGTCCATGTGGGTGGTTTGCCCCAGCTAGACTCATCAGCATACCACGCATCAGTGGGAATTTCCCCTACCTCTTCTCTAAAGGCCACAGGGGCTACTACTGTCCCCAAATAGGGATAGGTGCATTTGTAAGATCTACATCCTCTATAGGGCCTAGGAGCACGAACATTTCTAGAAAGAGTGAGCTGGCAGATAAGGTGCTCCTCTGCTGCAAATAGCCATATCAATCAGACAAAGTGGGAGTTAGAGCCATGGCAGAGGTGAATCAATAGGATTTATTCTCAACCTTCCCTTTCATAGGACGGGAAGTTCTTGCCATGATATTCTATTCCTTCATGAGAGACTCTGCTTGGAGGAGCACTGTGTATACTCCTGGGAGCTGTTGCTCTGTGGGTATATTGATTTCAGGCCCCTTCCAGAGCAGGGGCCAGAATCCTAGGGTCACTCTCCTCTTCTGTCATCTCTGCCATTGTGCCCAGCCCACACACCTCCTGGAGTCACAGAAACATCCAATTCAAATGGCATCCCTGCTTGGGAGATGCCCAGAGCTTTAATATGCTTCACTGTATTTTTGCCTTCTCAAAGGGAGCTTGCTACTCTGATCCTCAGTCCCACAGGCCCTTTCTTTACCACATGCTGTAAGAAATGGAGGCACTGTGCCAGGTGGGGAATCAAGTCCTCCAAACCCCCCAAATCTCTACAGAGGTTTGCAGCACCTCTTTCATGTCCTTATGGATTGCATATGCTTGTACCTTTTCAATAATAGCTTTTGGAACAATTCATGTTTTACCTGACCAAATGACACCCAAAAACTTTCCATCAGTACTTGGGCCTTGAATTTTCTGTGGGGCCACCCTCCATCCTCTCTCTCCCTTGCAAATGTTACAGAAAAGTCTGAGGAGTGTCCTGCAGAAGAAGCAAATCTTTACATGTTAACATTATGTTATGGATATAACAGACCCATATTACTGATTGGGGGAAGAAGAACAGAGGCAGATCTCAGGTTACTATCCCATGACATATTGTAGGGCTGTGCACATAGCCTTGGGGAAACAATTAAAAGACCCATTGTTGTTCCTCCATGTAACTCAGGGGCCAGGGATATACTAAAAAAAAAAAAAAAAAAGCATTTTCTGAATCTAGTACAGCATGGTATACTCCTAAGACAATGGCTAAAGAATGTAAGATGGTGGCCATGTCAGGCACAGTCACATAGATGGGGACACTATTTTGTTCAGTTCCCAGTAATCCATGGTCATCCACCATGAGCCATCTGGCTTTTTGACTGGCCATATGGGTCTGTTGAAAGCACTTAACAATGAATTGAATTTCATTAGACAGAATGAATAAAAGGTAATTCCTTGAAGATAATAAATTCCTTTTCCTCCTTTAATAATGAAAAAAGAGTCAAGAACTAACATTACTAAGACAGGCTTAACCAACTGAAAATCATTAAAAGCTTGACTGAAGTTGGACCTTATTTAAAGGTCCATCTTTTTTACAGATGAGGTAACACAGTCAGTGACTTGTCCAAATGCACACAGACAATAATTGGCAAAACCGGAATGAGGACCCAGATCTCCAGACCAATAGTCAGGCATTTATTTCAGCACAATTTGTCTGTCTTCTCTTTGAAGATATTGGAAGAGAATATGGAAGCACTTGTGGCATGGCCATAGAGGGAATTCAGCAGCAGGTTTTGGCAACCATCTGGTAAACATAAGTGTGTCCATTATCTCCTTTTGTGAAAGTCTGACCACCAAATGGCCTCTAAACTGTGGGTGCTCTTTCTTTGCTGGAAGAATTAGTTCCATTGGCTAGAAAGAAAGATGTTGTATTCTATGTGGATACCTGGTCTCTGAAATAATAAGAAAAGTTTTGGTGGATTCTCTTTGAAGAATTATGGCATCGTGATACCTGTTAGGTGGTAGAATTCTTATTTCCTTATTTTCTTTTTCACAGTGGTGCCTTCTTATTATTGTTGTCATCTAACTGACATACTGGGTAAATTTGTTTAACTCACTGCCTCTAAGTTGGTTAAAACAAACTAAGAAGAGCTCATTGGAGAAATGTCTGATTTTAGCAGTGGGGGATTAGATATACAAGATAATCCTGTTAGAGCATTTTATAATGAAAGAAAGAAAGAAAGAAAAAGAAAGAAAGAAAGAAAGAAAGAAAGAAAGAAAGAAAGAAAGAAAGAAAAAAGGAAGGAAGGAAGGAAGGAAGGAAGGAAGGAAGGAAGGAAGGAAGGAAGGAAGGAAGGAAGAAAAAAGAAAGAAAAGAAAACCCATTAACCAACCTACATTGAGGAAGGTACCTAAAAAGGACATAACTGCCAGCTAAAATTGTTTACAATGGGTAAAACCAGAACCATTTCAGCAACAAAATTAATACAATAGTATTGAATTAAGACCCAAAATATAAAATAAGTATTTATGATCCATACTGATATAAATATATGATTTAATAAATGAATAAATGGTGGAGAAGAGACAAATCTTATTCAGAAGAATTCTAATGCATTTCACATAGTCCACCCTAAAAAGGGGAAATCATACCCACTCTTTAAGTGTGGACTGCATATACTCACTTCCTTCCCAAAAGTACAGTCTGGAAAGGGAGGAAATGAACAACTCTACAGTGGAGAAACCTGACAAACATCACCTAAACCAGGAGATCAAGATCAATATCAACAGTGATTTCATGTTCATAGTACATACCTTTGACATGATGTGATGAAAAGTCACTTGTGTGACTTTTCTCTCAAAAACTCATAAGCACAGCCTAACCATGAGAAAAACATCAGACAAATCTCAGTAGAAGGACATACTAAAAATAGTGGTCAATGCTCTTGACAACTGTTGAGGACATCAAAATCAAGGGAATTCAGAATCTCTTCAGCCAAGAGCATCGTAAGAGGTCACGACCACTAAATGTAATGTTGTGCCCTGGGTGAGATTCTGAAAGTAAAAAGGAGTATAAAGATTCTGAAAGTATAAAGTAACACTTTATATACATATAGAGTGTTAGTTAACCATAATATATTAATATTGGTTTATTAATTATAATAAACATACCATAATAAAGTCAGTTGTCAATAATAGGGAAAACTGGGTGTGTTATATGTGGGAATATGTAGGAACCCACTGTACTATCTTCTTGATTATTCTGTAAATCTAAAAGTGTTCTAAAAATATTTCAAAAAAAGCAAATATAGTCTTTGTTTACATTGAATGTAGTCATGCTTGTTTACCCTGTTTCTCAAGATTTCTCATTTCTTTTGGTTATTAATATCTAACCATACTGTTTTTGCCTGCAAGTATTTGAAAACCTAACATTGAAAGGGCAGGTGACCCACTTCTGCTTCAGATGGACACTATTAGGACCATGTAAAAATGAACAGCAAGCAGGTACCAGCTCCCTGATATGGAATCCTTTTCTGACTCCAACAGTGGAAAATGCAGACTCATGGGGTAGTAAACTTTCAGTTCATTCAACCAGAGACCGCCTGATAGTATCTATCAAACATTCTTTAGTGAGGATTTCTTCTTCGGGAGCAGTTAGATTAAAAAACCTCAAGGATCCTTCTGACTCTCTTCTAAATGTATGTGGACAGTTGCCCAATGCTCTGTTTAGTTAAAGCTTACACAGTTTATTCCAATGTGAATCTGGACTCACAGCCAAGACTTTAAGCAGAGTATGTCTGCCTAGTGACCACAATTCTAAGTTTAGCTAATTGCTCAAAACCTACCAGCTGCTCTAGTGATCCAATAAAGGAAAAGTAAATTAGCCTAGTAAGCTATGCCCTTTTTGATCCATGCCATTTGGTACATCCCCTCCTTGAAGTTTGAAAGAGTCAAATGGTCCATTTCGCTGCTTTAGCAGTGCTATGATTACCTTATGACACGAGTCCTAGAGTTGCACTTCTAAATGCCACAATCCCACAGCGTGGCCCAGTCACTCTACAGTTAGGATTTCAGTGCTGGCTAGTGAAGTGAGAGACTTTGCAAATGAGAGTGTGGTTAGATGGGTGGGTGAGTGGATGTGCGGAAAGAGTTTTATATTTCAATCTCATTTTATGAGCACAGCTCCCCATTTTCATGATAGGAGCTGAAAAATTCTTTTGAGGACAGGGTAAACCAATCCTTTTCTGGTATCACAGATTGTTTGAAGACAGGAATTCCTAAATCTGAGACACTTTCCAGAAATAATATCGATACTAAAAATATCTTGGTGTTTCTCATACCCACGCCCCCCAAAAATAAAAAATAGAAAAGAAAAAGAAAATGTCCACTTGATCTAACCAGTGTTTACCACACTTTTTTCGTTTATGTGCACTTAGAAGATAAAGGTGTTGGAAAACAAAAGCACAGGCCTGCATTCCAGCTATTGCAGCAAACACAGGTGCTGGGAGATCAATGTCTCAGTCTCTGTGTTGGGAAGATTATTTCTTTAGCAAACAATCCAATATAACTTTGTTTGTTTTGTTTTATATTTCTTTTTTTATTCTTGTTTATTCTGTTAGTTGTCCCAATTTTTCCCCCTTTGCCCTTCTCTGCCCAGCCCATCCCCTCTCCCAGAGTCAATCTCCACACCATTGTCCATGTCCATGGGTCATTCATACATGTTCTTTGACTAATCCCTTCCCCTTCCTTCCACCATTCCACCCACCTCCCTTACCCTGGCAGCTGCCAGTCTGTTCCATGTTTCCATGTTTCTGGTTTTGTTTTGCTCATTAGTTTATCTTGTTCATTAGATTCCTTTAAAGTGAGAGATATAATTGTCTTTCACCGACTGGCTTATTTTCACTTAGCATAACTGTCTCTAGTTCCAACCATGCTGTCACAAAAGGAATTCCTCCTTCTCTCTTTCTGCTGCATAGTATTCCATTGTGTAAATGTACCACAGTTTTTTAATCCATTCATCTACTGATGGGCACTTAGGCTGTTTGCAATACTTGGCTATTGTAAATAGCACTGCCAAGAACATGGAGGTGCCTAAATTCTTTTGAATTGGTATTCCAGGATTCTTAGGGCATAATACCAGCAATGGAATTACTGGGTCAAAAGGCAGTTCCATTTTTAATTTTTTGAGGAAATTTCATACTGTTTTTCACAGTGGCTGCACCAGTCTACATTCCCACCAACAGTGCACTAGGGTTCCCTTTTCTCTACATCCTCTCCAGCACTTACTTGTTGATTTGTTGATCATGGCCATGCTGACAGGTGTGCAGTGGTACCTCACTGCAGTTTTAATTTGCATCTGATGGCTAGTGATGTTGAACATTTTTTCATATGCCTATGGGTTATCTGTATGTCCTCTTTGAAGAAGTGTCTATTCCGGTCCATTGCCCATTTCTTAATTGGATTGTTTGTCTTCCTGGTGTTGATTTGTATGAGTTCTTTATATATTTTGGAGATTAAAGCCTTGTCCAATGTATCATTGGCAAATATGTTCTCCCATACAGTTTGTTCCTTTTTCATTTTGCTGATATTTTCTTTAGCTGTGCAGAAGCTTTTTAATTTGATGTCATCCAATTTGTCTATTTTTTCCTTCATTTAACTTGCCCTAGGAGAAATATCAGCAAAAATATTGCTACTTGAGATATTTGAAATTTTACTGCTTATGTTTTCTACTAGGACTTTTATAGTATCACAACTTATATTTAAGTGTTTTATCCATTTTGAGTTTATTCTGGTGTATGGTGTAAGTTGGTGGTCTGGTTTCATTTTTTTGCATGTACCAGTCCAGTTCTCCTAACATCATTTATTGAAGAATATAATGTTTTTTAAAATCCTCACCCAAGGACATGATTATTGATTTTTTTCAGGAGAGAGAGAAAGGGAGGGAGGGAGAGAGAAAGAGAGAGAGAAACATCCATCTGTTGCCTGCTATACACACCCCAACCAGGGATCAAACCCACAACCCAGGTATGTGCCCTGACTGGGGATCAAACCCAAAACTTTTTGGTGCTCAGGACCAGACTCTAACCAACTGAACCACCGGCCAGGGCCAATATAACTTTTTATTACAAAATAATTCATATTAACTACATAAGCTTGAACCTTATGAAATGGACATTTGCAGATCATACACAATTAAATAAAGACAACTTCTTATGCCCATCCTAGTATAATATATGGAGTCTTTAGAAAAACACAGGGAAAAAGTTAAAAAGTATACTCTAATCCTTATGCCTAAGGAATCAGATATTAAATATTAATGTATAAACATTAATATGTTGAATTTTTGTTTACATTATATTTTACATAGCTTAAATCACATCACAGTACATGTTTTTGCAACTTGATTTTTTCCCTTAATATTTAATGAGTATTTTCCCATGTCATTAAGTATTATACAGCATAATTTTCAGTGACTACTGGCATGCCCTCATATGGGTAAACAAATTAATTTTCTAGGGTCAAATATTTAATTGACCCAATACTTTGCTATTATAACATGTGCTGCTATATATAGTTATAAGAGGGAATTTTTGCATGAGTACCAGTCATACTCCAGATAGCGCTGGGTCAAAGCATGTGCACATTTTCAGACTTTTGATACCTTGTCAAATCATCTCCCAGAAGGCTGAACCCACCAGGAGCATGTAAACATACATCTTCTCCCTAACATTTCGTATTATCATTGTTTCAAATGTCAACTACCCATTTATTTCTTATCTGATTTTCCCAGGGGAATTTCAAGGTCCTTAAAGTCCTATTATATTTAGCATTTATGGTAAATTTTCTATTAGAATATTAGGTATTAAAAGCAACTCAGTAGCCTGCTTTATGTTATGTTCTTCCTTTTAGACACCCAGCCCATTGCAGAGACAGATTGCTGTAGATTGCAAGCAGAGAGTCAAATGCCACAGATAACTTAGGTTTCTATCCTAAAAGTAGCTTTGTGCTTGAAATTATGTATCTCTAGCCCCTAATGTGATATCTCCTTCACTTCTAATATGAACCAGAGGAGAGGTGTTACCAAGTGAGGGATAGTCCATCAATTATTAGAGGCAAATTCATTGCTTCCACCAGCTGCTGCCATGTTAGATAGAGACTTGCTCAGTCAGCACAGATGCTGGGAGATCCCGGGCTTCTAATCAGAATGGGCAATAGTTAAAAATAGATAAGGAAATGACCTGCTTAAATGTTGAGGAAATAGGCAATGCCTAAAGAAGAAAAATCCTGTTCACCTAAAACATTTGAAGAATTGTGGTTTTTTCTATACCAGGAGCCAGTACTTGACTAATATGTAAAACAGATGGGAGAAGTCTTCAACTGAACAAGAGGATAAATGTTTTTAATTATTAAAGCTGTCCAAAAATTTAAAAAGGCTGATTCATGAAATAATGGTTTTTCCAGAATGCCCAGGGAAATTGATCACCTCCTTTTAAATAGTCACATTACACATACATTATTATTTCTAGTCATAGGTCATTAAAATTTGTTTTACACATTTGCTTGTATTATAAAACCATTAGCTATTTGTTGTTAACTTATATTCAGTAATGTTATAGCAAATGAGTAATGAGATTTCAAAAATTCTCAGTTGGCCTCTTAACTCCAAAATGCTCTTACCCAATTAGAAGTGGGTAACTCATAATTGGGTAACCCATAACTCATCTTTGATTTGAGAGTAAAATAGCTGTGGATAGTAATAGATAAAGTTTCATTTATAATCCAAAGGGAATGAGTTATGAAATCCTTTCTTGGGGGAAGAGGGTGAAGTAAAAGATATGGGTGCCTTGAGGCAAAAAACACAGGAAAAGATAAAGAAAAATAATAAGTTGAATTATTTAGGGCTAAAGACAAACTATGCTGACTATATATTTGTTGCTTTTGTTTTTATTGTTGTTGCTGTTTATTTTAAGGGTCCCTTTTGGAAAAAAATGACTTCTTGTGCGATTTAAAACTCCTCTTTTTAAAAAATCCTGCCTTAGGGCACTGATACTGTGTGGAAAAGTAAGTTTCGTTGTCCTAGAGTCAATATGGTATGAAAGGTCATTCTCTAGCTCTGTCAAAATTTCCCACTTGTGAAGAGTTTAAATGAAACCTTTTTTCCTAAAGTAGTAGAAGTGACCCAGGAGATAGCATAGGAGTGTGCTGCTATTGTTGGCCAGTGGTTCCCGGTTGCCAGGCAACACCTTTTACCATTTAGGTAGAATAAATAGTAAACCAAGGCAGGGAAAAGGAGGCAGACCGGTCTCACCCTGACTCAGCAGTCTTGACCTGTTTCGATTAGGCTGCCAGGCATTCTGAACAACAAGCAAGACTATGAGAGTGCAGGAACGGGGAAGCCCTTGAAAGTCTGTGTGTATCATCCCTCTAGCTGGGAAAGGGAAAACCTTGAGACTGTGTACTCATCCCAAGGCCTCACAGGGGGACTAGGAGGTGTCTACAGCGCCCAGAGAAAAAGCTCATAAAACAACTTTGGTCAACTGCCTGCCTCCCATCACATATACCAGATAAATAAATACAGACCAGAGCAAGATAAGGATTTGGACTAACAGACCTCCACACATACCTATGTTTGGATAGTCACGTCTCCCTGGGGGAAAGTTGGCACTAGCTTTACTCGTCATTCGAAAGGTAATTCCCTCACTCCCATCCCACCAACTATATCAGAACAAAGAACTTGCTCATTTTTGGCCACCCAGCCTCTGGCCATCCAAGCGCTGGCCACCGAGCTCTGACCCCCTACTCTTGCCACTCTTGCTTTTGCTTTCCCATTAGAACTTAGCACTAATAAACTTTGCCCGCATGCTAACAGGCTTGCTGATATGTAATTCTTTACTGTGTCGGCAAGAAGAACCAGGGTTCTCCCATAAACAGAGGTAAGAGTGAGGAGGAGGAAGTGGTGAAACACGGTGGTGTGGTTGAGACCCAGACGTTCCCGGCACTGAGATGGTGAGCTTCTTTAAAACCAAGTATTTAGGCTTGTCTGTTGATCTTAATGGAGTGGCATCCTCTACTTCATTTGAGACTAAATCTCATGCATTTATTCAATCATCACTAAATATACCATCAGAAGTGCCTAAGTATGTGCCAGACCTTAAAGTGGGCTTTGCGGACACAGTAGTGAACCAAATGGAACGATTTCCTGACTTCATGGAGTTTATATTAGGGTGGGATCTCCTTTGGTAAAACAGCATTAAACAAATCAGTATGATTGTGTCGACATAAAAAGTGGTTTTTAGTTTAATCCTAAAGCAATTCCAATTTAATAAGTCTAATAAAGTCCTAATTAGCAATGCAACTGCCAGTCTGCTCCAGGATTATTAAGTTTTGAGATTCGTGAGAGAAAGATGACAGTCCTAGTAAAGCTCCCTCCTCCCCTCAAACGAGGATTCCAGCATCCGAGTGGGAAAACGTGAACTGTGGCTAAATTCAGCTAGAACTAGCTAGTCTTTATCCTTCAGCCTGTAAAATATGTTAGCCAAGCAAATTGCATAGCATAAATGCAACTGTTTTGCCTCGCACCCTTTCCTGAGAACCTGTCCAATATTCATGCTGTTAACATTGTCAGTAGTGCACTTTGCTGTACGAGATTAAAGGTTGGCTGCAAATAATTTCCATTGAATAACTCTAATTAGCCACTAAAAGTTGGCATATTTCCTACTATCTGAAATTAGATCAGAGAGTTGAGTTGAGATGAAAAAGCCCTATTAACTCTCTAGGCTTCTAATTCCTATTTGCTGGGGGAAATTACTGTTTTGAACTTTATCTGCTACTATCTGAGGTCTACAGTCAGCGGCAATAAAAAGATATGTGGAAGTCTAGACTTTCTGTTTGCTTGTACTCCACTACTGGGACTTCCTAAAATACACTCCTAAGAGCAATAGCCCTGGGAAATATTTTAGTGGATTTGTAAGAATAAAAGCAAGAAACCGTTTTTTAAAAAAGATGTTAAAATACAATGCTTTGTAGTTATCTGTGTATACATGATCTCCTTTAACAAATAAATGTGTTTTAATATAATTCTATTAATCAATAGAGTGTAGAGTTTTCTTGAACCCAGTTTTGCATGCTTTTTATTAGAAATGTATCTCCTAGTATGTTTCTAGCAGTAAGTCAGAGAAATAGCATCTACGCTGCTGTTAGGTGTTTGGGAGCCGCTGCTTGACAGCATCTGGTGCCATCTCACAGCAGCCCAAACCTGAGCCTTCTCACGGCAGCATGTGAGTCTTGCGTCTTGCATTATGAATAAGCACCCGAGGTTGATGCTCTTGTTTTGGAGTCCTGTCTGCTGTCATCAGATGCTGTGGGGCTGATGGGCTGAGGGTTAACACACCAGATGTCTGGTGCAGCCATGTACACTTCTGAAGGTCTTTTTAGTTTTTGGATATGATTACTCATTTCACATCACTGACCCCAATGGCACCGTCAGGAAGATAAACCAAAGGGGGTGGGGCCTGGAAAATTAGAGCAAGAGTTTTGAATAGAGAATACAATCATTGGAAAAATACAGTGGCTATTTTAACTGTTAGAATGTATTTGTATTTTGCTAAAAGTTAAATTTTCCCTTGACTAAACTACTTGCAATAATCAATAAGGAGCTTCCCACTGGAAAGTGTCTGATAAATCTTTTTAGAGGGACCATAACTTCAAAAGTGTACACCCCCCAATGCTGGTGTGCAGCTACCATAGGCTGGCTTTATAAATCAAATAAAGAAGTGATAGAGTTTTTACAGTCAAGTTACCATGAAATTTTCTTTAAATATGAAACCTAAAGTATAATAAGAATTCACTTTATAAGTAATGGAAGTTCCTGTTTTAATTATTTAATAAGTTATTAATTATACCAATGATAAAAATAATTGACTCATTTGCTTTTACATTTTTTGTGTGTAAACCAAACTTTTTATAAGGATTAGTGAATATTTGAATGAGAATGTTGCTGTTTTCTATCTACATATGTCTTTACTCTAAATACCTTGAGCATTTTTACAAAATATATTCATCTAAAACAAAAAGTTGACATTTTATTCCTATCAGAGGACAAAATTGAGATAACAAATTAAGAGAAAGTAATGCTACTTTATAATTTAGTGATACAGACTGGTTCTATTTACTTTCTAAGTAAAAATATTAATGAACAGACTGAATATTTCAAAACTGTCAGCACAAATTGAAATGCAGAATTAAGTGGCAAATCTATCATATGTGCCATTTTATCACAAGGGGGCTTCTTCATTAAAAATAAAAGGTAAAATAATAAATAAAATTAGACATTAAATATATATACACACATATATAATGTTTTTTTAAATATATTTATTGATTATGCTATTACAGTTGTCCCATTCCCCCCCTTCCACTCCATCCTGCCCACCCCCCTCCCTCCCACATTACCCCCCATAGTTCATGTCCATGGGTCATACTTATAAGTTCTTTGGCTTCTACATTTCCTACACTATTTTTACCCTCCCCCTGTCTATTTTCCACCTATCATCTATGCTACTTATTCTCTGTACCTTTCCCCCCCTCTCCCCCTCCCACTCCCTTATTGACAACCCTCATGTTCTAGTTGTTTGTCTAGTTTGCTCTCGTTTTTGTTTTATGTGTGGCCGTTAATAACTGTGAGTTTGCTGTCATTTTTACTGTTCCTATTTTTGATCTTCTTTTTCTTAGGTAACTCCCTTTAACATTTCATATAATAAGGGCTTGGTGATGATGAACTTCTTTAACTTGACCTTATCTGAGAAGCACTTTATCTTCCCTTCCATTCTAAGTGATAGCTTTGCTGGATACAGTAATCTTGGATGTAGGTCCTTGCGTTTAATCTTGGGTAATGTAATTATGATGTGCCTTGGCGTGTTCCTCCTTGGGTCCAGCTTCTTTGGGACTCTCTGAGCTTCCTGGACTTCCCGGAAGTCTATTTCCTTTGCCAGATTAGGGAAGTTCTCCTTCATTATTTGTTCAAATAAGTTTTCAATTTTTTGTTCTTCCTCTTCTCCTTCTGGCACCCCTATAATTCGGATGTTGGAATGTTTCAAGGCATCCTGGAGGTTCCTAAGCCTCTCCTCATTTTTCCAAGTTCTTGTTTCTTCATTCTTTTTTGGTTGGATGTTTGTTTCTTCCTTCTGGTCCACACCATTGATTTGAGTCCCAGTTTCCTTCTCGTCACTATTGGTTCCCTGTACATTTTCCTTTGTTTCTCTTAGCATAGGCTTCATTTTTTCATCTGTTTTTCGAACAGATTCAACCAAGTCTGTGAGCATATTGATAACCAGTGCTTTGAACTGTGCATCCGATAGGTTGGCTATCTCTTTGTTGCTTAGTTGTATTTTTTCTGGAGCTTTGAAGTGTTCTGTCATTTGGGCCTTTTTTTTTTTTTTTTTGTCTTGGCGCATCTGTTACTTTAAGGGGCGGAGCCTTAGGTGTTCACTGGGGCAGGGTTGCACTGGTGGCTATGCTGTGAGGCTGTATGTGGGTGAGGGGCTGAGTGGGAGCAATGGCGCCCGCCTCACTCTCCTCTGGCTTTCAATCTTTCACTCTGCTACCCACAATCAAACTGGGCCCCTCTGGTGCTGGTTCCCGAGTAAGAGGGCCTGTGCACACTCTAGGCCCCTGTGGGTCTCTCCAACAACCTCTCCTGTGAGGCTGGGAGTCTCTCCTGCTGCCGCCCCAACCCCCAGGGGCGTTTTCAATCAGAGGTTTGAGGCTTTATTTCCCCCATGCTGGAGCCCTGGTTTGTGCAGTCTGCTTCGCTGCCCGCTGCTCGTCCGGTTTATCTGTGGGCGAATGTGGTGCCGCGGGGTGCTACCCGCTGCTCTGCCTGCCCCACTCTCCGCCACTCTGAGTCCGGCCCTCTGGGTTTATCTGCGCAAATGTGGGGCCGCAGGGTCTGCTAGTGCTCGGACTGCCTGCGCCATTTGTCCCACACTCCGCCAGTCTCAGTCCTGCCACAGCCACGCGAGTCCTCTCCACCCTGGTGCCCGTCTCCGCCCCTCCTACCAGTCTGGATGAATGTTTATTTTCTATTTCCTTGGTGTTGGTCCCCCTTGCTGTTCGATTCTCTGTCAGTTCTGGTTGTTCGAGGAGGCGCAGTGTGTCTACCTATGCCGCCATCTTGGTTCTCGCCCATATATAATGTTTTAAGATAAATTTTCTAACAAATATATATGACAGAAATCCTAATAGATACCTTAAAAGTCTTTAAGAAAAATTAAATAATTTGGATTATAACAGCCAGGTAGTCAGGGTTCTCCAGAAAAACAGAACCAGTATGTATGCATGTATGTGTGTGTGTGTGTGTGTGTGTGTGTATGTATACCAGTATATATACTGGTTCTGTTTTTATATATATATATTCTCTCCAGAAAAAGTCCAGCCATTGTTAATATCACGAAAACAGTTTGCACAACATTGATGTCACCTGGCAGCCAAGGAGAGTGGACTGGAATGCACATGTGTGAACAATGATGACTTCACTGTACTAGTCAGTGGGGGCGGTAGATGCCCTTGAGTGAGCATGTGTACTGTGTGGCCATCACATTCAAAATAACTGAGTGAGTAGAGCAAGAAATCTGCATCATATTTTGCATTTAGCTTGAACATTCCTCCATGGAAACTATTCAAGTGATTCAGAAGGCCATGTCTGTGGGCAACTGGTGATGAGCAACTTCATCATGACAACATGCCCACTCATGCATCATGTCTCGTGCAATTTTTTGGTGAAACATCCAATTACCTGGGTGACTCAGCTCCCTATAGCTCAGATGTGGTGCCCTGCGACTTCTGGCTTTTCCCAAAACTAAAATCACCTTTGAAAGGGAAGAGATTTCAAACCATTGATGAGATTCAGGGAACTATGACAGGGTAGCTGATGGTGACTGGGAGAACTGTGTGAGGTCCCAAGGTGCCTGCTTTGAAGGAAACTGAGGCATCATTATCCTATGTACAATGTTTCTTGTATCTTGTAACTTCTTCAATAAATGTCTCTATTTTTCATATCACATTGCTGGATACCTTCTTGACAGACTTTACACACACACACACACACACACACACATACTTTTTTCCCCAAATAACTGGCTTATGCAGTCTTGTGAGGAGGGCTGGCCAGTCTAAAATCTGTAGGCCAGGCTGGCAGGCTAAAAACTCTTGGACAGGAACTAATGTTGCAGTGTTAACATTATGTTAACATTAGTGTTAATATTAATTATTATTAAATTAATAATATTGATTTAATAATATTAAATTAGTGTTAATATTAATGTTAACATAGAATTTCTTCTTCAAGGAAACTTCAGTTTTACTCTCCCAGCCTGTCAACTGATTGGATGAGTCACACCCACATTATTGAGAATAATCTCCTTTCCTTAAAGTCAGTTCATTGTAGATGTTCACCGTGTCTACAAAACACTTTCACAGCAACAGCTAGGTTAGGGTTTGATTAAATAACTGGGCATGAGAGCCTAGCCAAGTTGACACAGAAAACTGTCACAGAGGACACGAAGTGTGCCCAGGGTCCAGACGGGCAGCACATTCCCACAGCACACGAGCGTGCATGGAGAAGGAAACTGACTGCCCCTGATTTTAATTATGACTTTAGTTCATTAACAGAATTTAAGAGTAATTCTTTCATTTTAGAAGCCTTTTCACTATTGTAATGTCACTCTTTTTCATCCACCAAAGCCCACTACTCACATTTTCATGGGAACGAGTATATTCTGCAGAAATCCGAAAATGAATACTAATCAGGCTTCTTATTTGAAGAAAAGAAACAGGCTTGGAAATGGTGAGGGCCTTGTCCTCACCTTGAGGCATAGCCTAGTAGTCAGAACTAGCCCTTCGGAGTGTATACCTCTCCTCCTGACACGTCCTAGCTGTGTGACCTCAGTATCTTCTTCTGTGCAATGGAGACAGGAGAATCCTCACCTCAGGGCTTATGTACAGTGCCTGTCTCCCAGCCAGAGATGTGGATTTTTTAGGTAATATTTTTTCTGGGAGTGGATGGTACAACCCTGCAAATCTTCAGTTTGTTATTTGGTTGCCACTGAAATAAGTCCAGTTAACACAGCTTGCATTCCTCCTCCTGGTTAACTAAGTCAGTGGTACTCAAATTTGGACCTGCTGCCTGGTGCTGGTCAGGAAAATGTTGTTTACAGATACTCATGAGAAATGCACGTAAATTGTTATAGCAGTTTGCTATGACATTTTTATTGCATTTTATACAAGTAGCAGAGCTCGGTGCATTTGGATAAACAACAACAACGACAACAAAAAGGTAAAAAGATTAGTTCTTCACCACATCGTAAATAATTGAGATAAACAGGTTGTAAAAACCTGTATGTAGAGGAATTTACTTTCAGATAAAAGTGTGTTTATTTCAACAAGATTTGGTATATTACCTTCTCCAGAAAAAGTTATAGTTGTGGTGTCTGTAGTTGGTCTGTGGTACGTCTGTAATTGTCTGTGTATTTGTCTCTCTAACTGTAGTGTGAGACCCTGGCATGAAGGGCTCTGTCTTACTCAGGGTCCCCAAGACTAGAGAACAATGGCTGACATATATCTGGTGCAGGTAATAATGTTTTAGATGAATAAAAGCATGAATAAATGACAGAAATAAAACTAGTCAAGGATAGAAAAGGGCCTGAGCTTGTAAGCAGTAGAGATATTAATAGATCTTAATAAATCGTAGATATTAAATATATTAATACATTATGGAAAAATTACATTATGTTGAAATGTTATGTGTACTATGAAGAGCATACTGTCTGTGAGGTATTTATAGAGAGTTTTAATGAGTGAGCCATGATATGGGTGTAGCCCGAAGAAGAAGAAGAAAAGTACGAGGAGATTTGCTTCAGGAAAAACACATTTGTTGAAAACTGGTTGGAAAGATGGTCTTTGTCTGTGAAAAAGAGGGGTTATTTTCTTCCAGAACACATGTTACATTTGTTGCTCACTAAAACTTTAGAACAGGAGAGTTTATGAGAATACGTAATTGTATCAGCAGTATAATTTGGGGGGTGTTATTTAGGTCCTTTTCCCTAAAACTAAAATGATAAGGAACATTACATTAGATGTATATATGAGGCTTTGAATTGACATTTGTGGCTCAGTAATGTTTGTCGTTAGGGTGACTTCCTTTGAAGTGAGCATGAGGTTTTCTTCTAGCATGTAAGATGACATCTCTTTTCCTGACTCTTTTTTTAATTTTTAAATTATTTTATTGTTCAATTAAAGTTGTCTGCATTTTCTCCCCACCCCTCTACCTCACCCCAGCCAAACCCACCTCCCTCCCCTGCTTCCACTCTCCCCCTTGGTTTTGTCCATGTGTCCTTTATAGTTGTTCCTGAAAACCCTTCTCCCCACTGTCCCCGTCCCTTCCCCTCTGGCTATTGTTAGATTGTTCTTAACTTCAGTGTCTCTGGTTATATTTTGTTTGCTTTTTTCTTTTGTTGATTATATCCCAGTTAAAGGTGAGATCATATGGTATTTGTCCCTCTCTGCCTGGCTTATTTCACTTAGCATAATGCTCTCCAGTTCCATCCATGCTGTCACAAAAGGTATAAGCTCCTTCTTTTCCTGACTTCTTGAGAAAAAAATTCCCATAATTGGCCAGTTACCTGGCCATCACTCAGGAGCCCCTGATGCCATTTCACATGCTGTTCATTGTGCTGTGCTAACACATCAAATCAGCTCTTCATAAAACACAGGCCTGGGGAACACACAGAAAGCCAATAGTTATTGATCTTTCAGGATGAGAGTAATTTGTATTAATCCTGGAAAGATGAAAAGAATGTGTTCAACTGGTACAAACTCCAAAGAGAAGCCAAGGATTCTTTGGGGTTTCTGGAGTTGAAAGAATATTATTTCCAGTAGACATGAAAAAAAGAAAAACAAACAAAAATTCCCTCTGTCTTTTGAATTTATAAAGAAATATTATCTTGTGTTAAATTTACTTTCGGCTTCACATGTGCTGTATGGTCTACACAGGGTGGGCAAACTATGGCTCATTGGCCAAATCCAGCCTGCCATCTGTTTTTATAAATAATGTCTTATTGAACACATCTGCACTCATTCATTTGTGTGTTGTGCGCACAGCTGCTTTTGGTAGAGGTAAGTGGTGACATAGACCAAGTGAAGTGCAAAGCCCGAAATATTGAGTGCCTGGGCCTCTTCTGAAAAGATTAGCCTACCCCTGATCTGTATTAGCATTATTGGCATAATCTGTGTAATAAACAAAGGTATACCGAAGCCCGCTCAGCTCATGAGAGCTGATTGTGCACATCTCTTCTTACCACTGTATTCAGTGACGTGATGTTGGCAGCTGGAAATTAGCCATGGCTGGAGTATTTACACCATTGAAACCATCAAGCATGACAAATCAGATTTTCTTTTCTGCAAAAGCTGGTTGTCCACAGCTCAAGAAGTATTGACAAGCCAGTATCAATAATCCCACTTCTTGTCCACTTCAACTTGGCATACCAATTTAATCCCACTTTAGAAAATATTAAGAATTGTTTGTTTGTTTTCTCTTCTTTTTTACTTTATTTTTATCATTTACACTATTACAAATATTTCCATTCCCCCCCCAGCCCTTTTCCCAGACCTTTTGCCCTCACCATGCCCCCTCCCTTTGGTCCTCACCACACTGCTATCTGTGTCTGGGTTATGCACATATGTTCTTTGGCTAACCCCTTCACCTCCCTTTATCCAGCCCCCCTTTGCCCTCTACCCTCTGACAGCTGCCAGTCTGCCCCACATACCCATGCCTCTATTTCTATTTTTTTTTTGGTCAGTTTATATTGTTCACTTATAGGTGAGATCATATGGTATTTGGCTTTCACCAACCGGCTTATTTCACTTATCATAATGCTCTCCAGGTCCATCCATGCTGTCACAAAAGGTAAGAGTTTCTTCTTTTCCACAGCCACAGGATTCCATTGTGTAAATGTAGCACAGCATTTTTCTCCATTCATCTACTGACGGGTGCGTGGGTTGTTTCCAGACCTAGGCTATTGTGAACAACGGCTGCTGTGAACACAGGGATGCATATATTCTTTCCAATTGGTGTCTGGAGATTCTCAGGATATATTCCCAGAAGTGGGATTGCTGTGTCAAAAGGCAGTTCCAGTTTTGATTTTTAATTCTTTATTAGTTAGAACCACTGGTTATGCTGGATAGACGTGCTGGCATTGGACAGAGATCTTATTAGCAATGAGGATACAATCTTTGTTAAAGACCCTCAGTGGAGTTTGAAATATTTAATTTTGCTAATTATAAAACTAATTCAACTTAATATAGGATTTTTAGAAAACACACAATAAAATGTGCAAACTCACTACCATACATATTACACTAGAAATTTTGTCTTTCATCTATTCATATTATATAATTGTATTTAAAAGTATAAGAACATATTTTATATGTTCTTATAAAGTTCTTATTTATAATATTTGTTATTTTGTTTTTGTTTTGAAAGAGTTTCTTTCATATTGATAAATATTCTTCTACAGCATCACCTGGCTTGGCTATCTGCTCTTCTACACCATATTTAATGAACTAAGGCTCTGTTGTGGTGTACTAAGAAGGCTGTGATGGAAATCACTTTAAATACATATATATACATTTCCACATACTTCTTTAAGAAGAATTATAGAGCATCATTTCAATAAAGCCCAAGAAAAAAGGTTAAAAAATAATTCTTACCGGTTGTCTTACTAAAATGACAGTAAGTTGCTATCTACAATGCTGTAGCTTTCAAAGGACTCACATATAGTTATTGGGGTCTACTCGTGTGCTCCCCTGGCACAATGTCGTGATATACTAATGGCCATCAGCTCTGCAGCCATAGAGACCTGGATTTGAATCTCAGCTCCATAGGTGACTAGGTATGTGACCTTGGGTAAAATCATTTACAATCTCTGAGCCCTTATTTCCTCATCTCAAATAGCAATTATAAAACATACTTTGCAGAACTGCTATGGCTATTGTATCATTTGAATATAAAGTGTCTAGCTCTGATTCTAGCATGTAGTCGGTCCTCAAAAAAATGTTGATTTCTTCTTTAGATCCCCTGCTTGATCTTCCTGCGAAGTAACCTCAGTTTGCTTTCAGATTTCCAGCTCATTTTTCCATTTGTTTGAAACTCAATAGTTGAAGCAAATTCAAACAAACATGGCAGAATGTATTTTAATTTTGAAACAGTTATTTTTGTCCCTCAGAAGTCTGGTTTTTAAGAAGCTGTTGAAAGATATTGGCCACTCCTTAAAACCACAACTCAAGAAAGATTGCCAGGCCAATATTGATAATCCTACTTCTTGTCCACTCCAGGCTGACATATCCAAATTTAATCCCCCGCTTTTAAAAAATAAGGATTTGTTTTCCTTTCCCAAATACATTCTTAAAAACAGTAAAGGGAAATTTGCTCTTTCAATTTTATTTAATTTCTTTCTACCCACACACACAAAAGGAAAAGGTGAAGTCTACATGAAATGCTGTGTCTAGGAAATTTGCTTCTATATCTCTCTGCTGAATTTCCATGTATATTGTTTCACAATACATTTGTCGGCTTGCTTTTCAACTACACTGTGCTCTTACTTCCTAAAGGACTATGAACTCATTTACCCAGTCTTGTGTGGTTATAAAGGATTGAAAAATGTGTCCTAAGTTTGTATAGATTCTCTTTATTTCTTTCTAAGTGAACAGAAATGGACTTCCTTTTATATAAACTTTTTATGGTGAGTGTTTTTAGAGTTTTGCTCTTAGGCTAAGCCCTTTGTACGTGAAGATGACAGAAGTGATGGGAAGCTCTGAACCATCCACCCTTATTGCCTTGGAAACAGCCTTTTTCAAATGAACTGAAGGGGGTTAAAGTATTATCTTTTGGAGACACAGAATTTTAACCCACACAAAGGCCCCTTTCATTTATATATATATGAAAGTGATATACTTATATACCTCTATCTCACTGGCTTAACTTGGTATCGTGATTCAAACAATTAAACAAACTCTTGAAAATCCTGAAGATGTGTGAAAACAGTAATAATTTAGATAGTAAGGACTATTCCCCAACAATATAGCTACACATTTGTTAAAAATGTGTCTTTTCACGTGAGCATGAACACCTCCTTGAGGCTCCTCCCTCCAGATAGTTAGGGCACAAGAAATAGCTCCCACTAGAACCTATATGACAGGGAAGTTAGTTTCAAAAACTCATCATATGTCATCCTCAGGGATATTCCATTTTCCAGGGTTTTTCATTCAAACATACCTTTCCCCTGAGACTTTTCTCATCTAGTTCCAAAATTCCCAAACAGAGTAAGTACACTCCAAAAATAAATAGGATATACCCTGAGCATGAGTGACCTTACAGCTCACAAATACAGAATGATTAGATTAGTAGAATTATAATCATGCTAGATTATAGCATGAGTCATTTGTTTAAAATAAAGGTGGGGGCCTGCTCAGTGACTAGAAGAATTACTAAAATATGAGCACTAGCTGACAAAGTTCTTAGGTTACCCCACAGATGCCAATGAGAAAATAACTTTGCAAGGTAGCTGTCTCAGACTGTCCCCAACATATGACATAGCTGAGTCATCGGCCTTGTGCCAAAGAGCAGATGAAGAAGGCAAGGGATCTGTGTCCAATTTACTGATAAAAATATCTTGAAACTTCTAGAACAGAAAAGATAGTTCCTTTTCAAAGTTCATGAAATATTTAACACCCAAGTGTTAGGACCTATTTTAAAATTCTATTTTCTTTTAAAAATTTCTTTAAAAAAATTTTACTGTTATTCTATTACAGTTATCCAAATTTTCCCCCCTTTGCCCTCCTCTACCCAGCCCATCCCCTGTTCCCATAGTCAATCCCCACACCATTGTCCATGTCCATGTATCATTCATACATGTTTTTGACTAGTCCCTTCCCCTTCTTTCCATCATTATCTCCCTTCCCCTTCCCCTCTAGTCACTGTCAGTCTGTTCCCTGTTTCCATGACTCTGGTTCTATTTTGCTACTTAGTTGTTTTATTCATTAGGTTCCTTTTATAAGTGAGATTATGTGGTATTTGCCTTTCACTGACTAGCTTATTTCACTTAGTATGCTATCTTTTATCTTCCAGTTCCATCCACACTATTTTCCAGTTCCATCCACAATGTCACAAAGGGTAGGAATTCCTTCTTTCTTTCTGCTGAGTAGTATTCTGTTGTGCAAATGTACCATAGCTTTTTGATCCACTTATTTACTGATGGGCGCTTAGGTTGTTTCCAGAACTTGGCTATTGTAAATTGTGCTGCTATGAACATAGGGGAGTATAGGTTCTTTGGAACTGATGATTCAGGATTTTTTGTGATCTGGGAACTCTTCTGTTTGTTTGTTTCTCTCTTTCTTTCTCATCATTGCTGTCAAGTAGAAATTTTATTTTAAAAAGTTAAATATCATAGCAATAGAAATCAGATTGGTGGTTGTCTGGGACTAAGAATATGGATGATTGACTGAGAGAAAGCACAAGATAACTTTTTGGAAATCTTCTGTCTATATCTTCTATAGCATAATTTTGCCTACACTTGAATTTATAAAAATGGAAGTACACAGTATGTTCTTTTTTGGATATAGATACTTCCAATTAGCATAAAATTTTTGAGATTCAATTATCTTGAAGGATGTATTAGCAATTTGGTCTTCTTTGTTAATGGGTAGATTTCTATTGAATAAATATGCCACAGTTTGTTTACTCATTCATCTGATTGTAAATATGTGGTATTGTTTTTCACTTTTGGGCTACTAGAAATAAAGCTAATAAAAAATACAAAAAAAAAGTTAAATGTCTCAAAACATTCTTTAAACATCTCACACATAAATAATAATACTACATGGTTATCTCTTATTTTGAGATACATGTAGCTTTTAAAGTTGTAAAGTTATAATGGCATTAAATGGGGAGAAAGAAAAGACTTTGATTCTAAAAAAGTATGCATTTGTGAAACAAACAAGTAATCATCTAATACTTATTGATCATGGTGGACAATTTTTATCTTTTTGTTGCCCCCAGGAGTTTAAAATCCTTTTGGGAAGATGTGTCATAAATTAAAATTTACTAATCTATAGCAAGGATCAGCACACTTTTTCTGTCAAAAGTCAGATAATAAGTATTTTGGAGGCCTAGAGGAAAAGTAGAAGATATTACATAAGACTTTATTTAAGAAGAAAGAATACTCTTGCCGCACCTTGTCTTGCACTGCCCTATTTGCTAGGGGCGGACCATCCCCAGTGGTGGCCACCTTTGGGTCAGCTGCAGTCATCTGAATTATTCTTCAGGCCAAGAGGAATCGGCCTGAGGTGGAGAGGCCTATCTGGAGGTGTGAAGACACAGCTGCTTCAGTCAGATTCACCTTCTGCCCCAGTGCCCCGGTGATACTCAGATCTCAGTTTACTCTTCCTGCTTCCCAGAGAGCTCGGCCATCTCAGCCTAGGTGGATGGCCAGACGCAAGGTGGTTCATTGAATTGTTGGCTCTCCATCTGAGATTCTATTACTTAATAGATTCTTCCACTGGTAGTTGCCAACAGCTGAGGTCCCACAATATAGGTGGTGACACTGAACAGTGGTGAGGCCATAGAATAGGATGATAAGCTTGAGAGCAGAAGGGAAAACAGGAACACAGACAGATCCCAGCTTGCTCTCTGTAGGTCACAGTGCTACCTTGTTCAATAGAGGTGCTCTTAGGTCATGTACCCATCACCCTTTAAGATCAGGAAAAATTTCATTAAGGGGATGTGCATTGATCCAGTACTAAAGGATAAATGGAAATTACAGAAATAGAGAGAGGGAAAAGACCACTCCAGATGAGTAAAGTAAAATTGTTAAACGGTACCTTTTTAAAAAATCAAATCATGACTCTTATAAAATATAAAAGAGATGCATGTCAAAGTTTTACTTAACTAATTTTTATCTCATTTATAATTTAGCATATCCACAAGATATTTTAAAAAGTTCAAAAGTATATCAAAGAATAGGGACATATATGAATACTCAGGAATGCTGAGATAAATTTGGTAATGAATACAAAACTATCCTCTTCAACAGGCTAGAAGTCAATTTCATCTTCAGCATCTGAAATTCATTTGCATTTCTATGAGTCATTTGCATCAGCATCATCTCTCCACAAATTATATTCAGAGCATTGCAAAGTACTCAGCGGCACATATCTTCACAGAATTAGATAACCTCAGAAGCGTTTTTAGATAATGTTCAACATTCCTTTGTAAAGGGAGCCAGTAGTCATCTTTTCCATCTCACTTTTTTAACTGACATGAACATAAGTAAAAAGAAAGTGTAATATGTTTGGATCAGAGACACCTATTAGAATCGTTATACGTGCTATACTGTTTTTTGCCATAAGTATTAAACCTAAAAGTGTTAAAACAACGTTATAATTTCTAGCCCCTTGGTAGGTGTGTGAAAAAAATATTGAGGGATCAAAATGAGTGGGAAAAAAAAGCTTTCGATGTGCATCGTGCACACAGTAACCCTTTCAATTCAATGCATAAGGATAATCCCACTTCACTGCTTTAACTCAAAGAAGGAAGTACACAAGAGGAAAAAATAATACAAAAAACAATAACGCCTAGGTAACCAAGAAAACATCTATCACAAAGTCCAGGCACTCTAAAGAGATGAATGGGATTTAGCATGTAATAAGTTAAGAAAGTCACATTCTCCTGGCAAATACCAGCTCTTCCCTGTTAAAATGGATATAAGACTAAAAACAGAAGATCCATAAACAACAGGCAAGCAAAGAAGCAGATAGAAAAACAACAGCAATTCGAACTAGGAAAATGTGATGTCATGTCTGTAGTATCATTGAGGGCCTGTGGGCTCTGAAGTTAGAACAGCACAGTGAGTGACGCTCACCAATGATGCGGCGTCATGGATAAAGGCCCGAACCAGGACATTTTTGCTACGAGAACAATTAAACGCAGGATGTACTATTTAAAGCCTTTGCCAAAATTTAGTCATCGTGCTTTTATAATGTGAGTGCTCAGAGAGGACATCAGACTCTTTAAAATACTAAAAAGCTTAGTGCTTGTTATTAATGGAAAATGGAAGTATGGGGAGAGGTGGTAATTCCAGGGCAGGATGGAATGAACGTAATCAGGGAAAATACCAGTAGACTAAGGAAGACTTTGTCAGTTTTAAATATTCTGCTAAGACGGAAGATGAACGGTAAATTCTTACTGCTTAAATGGTTAAGAAGTTTCATGGGAGATCTAACTGACCTGACTGCCCATTTTGTGATGCTCAACTTCCACCTTAGGTAATAATAGCAGCTAACATTTATTGTGTCTCGTGGCATATAAATCACTATGCTAAATGATGTTTTACAGGGGTGAGCAAAAATAGGTTTGTGGGTTGTGAGTATGCAAGACAGAGTTTATTCTTGTATTCTTATTTATCAATTATTATATCATTTATTTGTATTACAACTGTAAACCTCCTTTTGCCCACCCCTGTATATAATTTAATGCTCAGCATATATGAAAGATATTATTATCTCTATTTCTTAAGAGGAGAAATAGAAGCTTAGAAAAGCAGAGGCGATTTTGAACCTAGGTCGTATGAGTCTATCACATGGTTTCTCTAGCATTTTGCTATTTTTTTCTTTATAATCCCCAAACTATCTGTTTGGAGTAAGTCGTGTTGTCCTCATTTTATATATAAGGAAACAGAGGCATGGGGGAACAAAGCCGCTGGCGAAGCGTGCACTGCTGATGACCGTCCATGTGCATCTAGTGCTCTTTCCACTGCCGCGGGCACAGTGCCCTGCCCGTCCCTGCGTGTCAGCTCTCCCCAGGCCCCTCCCCAGACCCCTCCCCAACACGGCTCCCCACCCCTCAGCTGAAGGGGCAGCTGTAGACAGTGACTGCCAAAGCAAAAGATGTAAATACTTCCTTGACAACATTCACATTCAGTTTTCAAGAAAAACAAACAACTAAAAACCAGTCATGTGCTGTCTTAACAAAGAATTGTCTCCTGGAATTATTCTTCCTTAGTCTGCCAATTCATGACCCTGGGAGTGGAGGGTAAAAGAGCAGTTGGGGGAGAATGTAGAAAACAGACAGACGCTGACTCACAGAGCACAGCCAGATTGCTCTAATGGCAGGCAATTAGAATAAATATCCATTAATTCCCGTGGCTCTGGTCCCTGGAGTTGTCTTGAATTCTAAAGAACCTTCTGGTTCTAATCTCCATTTGAAAGGTATGGCCGTGTTATTCAGTTTTTTTCCAGATTATATATATTCCATAACAAGCCCTCATTACATGAGGTAGTGTGCGTTCTCATTCCCTGCAACCCAATGAACCTAATAAAACCATGACATTATCATTTGCCTTGAATTTTCCACATGTTTTCTTCAGACTTTTCATTCCAAATTGTGCTTTGGCTACACTGTGCTCTGCTCTGACCATGAATGAAACATGGATGTTTCTCATGTAGGAGCAAAACAGTAAAATAAAAGCAGAGTCATGATTGTCTTTTCCTGCTAACTAAAATACATAAAATATTCAGTATGAAAATAAATGTTAAAGTACCAAACTGATTCAATTTATTAAACTACTGTTTTTAAAGAGAATCCTAAAACATGAGTGTTTCAGAGAGCTGTATATCCTTTGAACACTGAAACAGTTAGAGATACTTTTGTGCCTAATACACTGGTGTCACTCTAGAGCTAAGGTAGCTGCTCTTAGAAGCCTAGAACTAAAGTGGAAATACAAGAGAAGAGCTCTCTCTCTTTCTCTCTTTTTTATCCTCGTTCTGATCAGGAAATTACAAGACCTACAGTAATGTTTCGGCTTTCAAAATGATGACTAATAAATCTGGGAGCCTGGGAGGCCTGGGCAGGGCCTGGGCAGGGCCTGAGTGGCCCCAACACCAGGGACTACTCGAGGCAAGTGCTCAGTGTTATGAATAAACTATGAGGAGGCCAAGAATAGACATGACTCTCGACATTGTCTTCATCTGCAGTCTCCGCATCACAGTATTCCCAGAAGATTTCTAGGGTTTGTGGTATAACTAGCATGGAGGGGGAAATATGTCTTTTTAATTTTTCAGATTAACCTCCCAAATTTCCATCTGTTCTTTGGTACCAATACCTTCTTCTGAAGCTTCTTGTCACTACCATTGTTATCTGTGGAAAACTTGTTCTTGTGGTATCACAAGGAAAAGAGTTTCCTGAGACCCACATGAAAGGGTAGGCCCTGTGGTATGGTTTGCTGATGGTACAAAATTAAGGGGATTCCCCTCCTGACTTTCCAACGTCCGATCTCCTTCTGTCTCACCACACAGAAAGCCCCACCTTGTCCTCAGCAAGGCCAAAGCAAAAGCCAGTATCCAGAGTTTCTGCTCCACATTAAAGTACAGTTCAGTCCAGAATCCAGCTACTTAGCATTTTTCCAGCAATAGTCCATTGCTGTGCTGTGGTATTCAGGTTCCCTCCTGGAGCCCACGTGTGGAGTCACCTCTGCCATGAGCCATGTGGCTGCTAAGGCCACGTGGTTGTACAAAGAGGACGTGTGAGTGTGCCGAGTGAGTGCAGGCCATCAGGAGGCAGAGAGAGTTTAGTCCTTTTGGAACCCTTGCTGCAGGCCCCAGTAGCTGCTGGACCCTCATGGCCTCATGTTCCCGGGCTAGAGAACATGCATAAATGAACGGGTCGAGTGCATCACTGGCTGGTCAAGAAAGACGACATGTGAGAGAGCTTCTTTGTTACCCTGGGATTATATTAGCTTGGGCTTGGAATAAACCAGGTTCTTTTTCAAAAGAACCAAACAACTTCCCAAGCTTTCTCAGGCTTTGGATGGCTTTAAACCTGATAGGCCTCTATGGTCCAGCACCTCCCAAAATCCAGGCACTAGAGCAGGGAAAGGAGGAATGTAAATCCCCTTGGTGAGACACAATCCTATGGTCCCCTGGAATATAAAAAGCTGCAGCTTCCTGGTGAAGTGAACACGCTTATGCTCCCCCGCTTATTCAGTACCATAGCTAATTCCCTTTGCTCCCCTTTGCTAGCTAAATATTGACAGTATCACCATCACTACCACTACCAAATTTCCCAAAGACGTCAAGAACTGAAACAGTCCAGACATCAGGCCTTTTCCAATTCTCTGTGATGTTGGTGATACTTAGTGAAGACTTGTCTTTCACCTCAGGACCAGACTAGGGCGAAGCAAGTGAGGTGCCTACGGCAAGGACTACCAGGAGGCACTGCTCTCAGCTTGCTGCAAGTACAGGTGGAGCACTTGCACAAAGAGTGAGCACCTTCACATTTGGTGACTTAGACACTTCGCTCTCAAGACTCACTCTTGGGCAAGGTCTGCATACTTGGTAGGGCCTGCTCAAAGTGAAAATGTGGGGCACTTATGAAAAATGATTAAGAATTCCAAGGCAGCAAGAGCAGAGCACTGAAGCCTGAAGCCTGAAGCTTGGGAGGCTGTGGCTGCTGCCAGGGTCCTGCAGGTGCAGGGTCAGCTCTTGGACTAACTGAGAGTTAAGTGCCTCCTGAAGCTTTGTGCCCGAAGTACCCTCTTGCCTCATCCTAGGCCCAGGCCTGCTCCATAATTTCGCTTATTCATTGTGATGGTTTGTTTGTCAACTGGACTATCTAAGGGATACCTAGATAGCTGATAAAACATTTCTAGGTGTGTCTGTAAGGTTGTTTGTGGAAGAGATTAGCATTTGAATTGGTAGGCTGATTAAAGAAGATCACCCCCATCAATGTGGGTGGGCATCAGCCAGTCTGTTGAAAGACTGAATTAAACAAAAAGACGGAGGAAGAGCCAATACGCTCTCTCTCTTTTTGGCAGCGGAGAGGGCACCCATCTTCTTCTGCCCTCAGACATTGGTACTCCTGGATGTCTGGCCTTTGAACTTAGACCAGGATTTTACCATTGGCTCTTCTGGTTCTCAGGCCTTCAGGTTTGAGCTAGAAATACACCCTCAGCTTTCCTGGGCCTCCAATTTGCAGGCAGATCATGGGAATTGCCTCCAAACCATGTGAGGCAATTCCTCATAATAATCTTTTGATTTAGCCTATCGGTTCTGTTTACATGGAGAACAATAATACATTCATCAAATTCTGTAACAGTGTAACAGTATGCCAGGTACTACTCTACATGCTGCAGACAGAGCTAGTCTGCACTTGACAGCTTCAAGTGCAGATGCACGTGGCCCCATGACTCAGAAGGCCCTGAGGTTGGATTAGTGCTCTGCTGTCACCATCTTGAAATTCTTAATAATATTTTAACAAGGGATGCCGTATTTTCCTTTTGCACTGGCTTCCATGCATTAGGTGTCTGTTCCTGAATAGAGTAGAGAAAGAAACAAAACAATCTCTGTCCTCACAGAGCTCATGACTTACCTGTGCTCGCCTATTGCTCTTATGAGAGGCCTTAGCTGGATCTTGGCTCCTGCTAAGTACGGTCCCAAGCTTGTGCCCCAAAGCTCAGCATGCACATAGTCAGGTGTGGTTTTCAGCAGCACAATCTTTGTGGCAGCATGTCCGTGTCCAAGGGAACTTTAAGTCTTAGTCACGGGCTCATGAGCTTGAGGTCCCCTTACAGAGCCAGAGTCAACATTTAATCAGCTTCTCGTGCTCTTTGAGGCTCGATGAGAATAATCTAGTTCACCGTGATAGAACTGTAGGAAGAAATTGCAGGAAGGCTGAGCACTTCATGTGTTCTTACTTGGGGAGATACTATCCCCTGGGAGTGAAATAAATCTCACTATCTTTTTGCATAACACACAGATATGCATAAATACGTAAACAGATACACAGTATCTGTGAGGTATTAAAACTTCACAGGGGTGGGGAAAGCTAATAGGAAAAAAATGTCTAAAAGGGCTCCTTAGAGGAACAACAATGAAGAAAAAGTTGAGAAACACTGGATTAAGTTATTTCTACCTTCTCTCAAAGAAAGGCATAGGATTCTTAATCACATTTTTTCATCTGTTCCCTACTGACCAGTTGTGCGTAACAAGTAGTAAATCCGCTTTTTATTAAACCAAAGGGGAAAACGAAAAAAAAAAACAGAGTAGTGTGTTGTTAACTTTCATCCCATGACAAAGCTGAAATGTCTGTGCTATACAAATGACCCTTCATAGAATAATAAATATATTGAATAAATTAAATTTTAAAAACAAATGAATTGTCAGGATTTGAAGCTATATTGATGAGAAAACCATGAGGAAAAGAAATGAGAACTATCATCCCAGAGCCCAGGAAGCACATATAAATGGGAGGAAATGAGAAAAGTAAGAAGGTGGAAGTGCAAAAAAAAAGTTTTAGTAAGTAAAGGAGAAAAATAAAATACAAAAGTCTATGATGATTACATATATGAAAATGGATTTATACTTATAAAAATAGTGAAGACAATATTTTCTTAAATTACCCAGACGTAGATGGACACAAATTGGCCTCTCTCACTTGGTAACATGCATTTGCGTTTCTTCCATGTCTTTTCATGGCTTAATAACTCATTTCATATTTAGCACTGAATGACATCCCATTGCCTGTGTGTACTGAAATGTATTTACCCATTCACCTACTGAAGGACCTCTCAGTTGCTTCCAAGTTTGGCTAATTATGAATAAAGCTGCTATAAACATTTGTGTGCATGTTTTTGTGTAGACATATTCTTTCAACTCATTTAGGTAAATACACAAAAGCATAATTGCTGAATTGTATGGTAAGAGTTATGCTTAGTTTTGTAAGAAACTGCCAAAGTGTATCCCAAAATACCTGTATGTTTTGCGTTCCCACTAGCAAATGAGAGTGCCTATTTCTCTACATCCTCACCAGCTTTTGGTGTTGCCAGTGTTTTGTATTTTTGACATTCAGATAAGTGTATAGAGGTATTTCACTTTTGTTTTAATTTGCAATTCCCTATAACATGTTTTTTTACATTTAAACATTTTTCATATGCTTATTTTCCATCTCTGTATCTTCTTGGGTGAGGTGTCTGTTCATGTCTTTGCCCATTTTTTAATAAAGCTTTCCGTTTTCCTATTGTTGAGTTTATTACAAGTTCTGTGTATATTTTCAATAACAGTCATCAGATATGTCTTTAATCTTTTGCAAATGTTTGCTTTTCCCCCAGCCTACAGCTCATCTTTTTATTCTCTTGACCCTGTCTTTTGCAGAGCAGAAGTTTTTAACTTTAATGAAGTCCAGCTTATCAATAATTTCTTTCATGTGTTATGCCTTTGGCGATGTACCTGAAGTCATCGCTATACTCAGGTATGTCATCTATATTTTCCCTTATATTGTTTTTTGGGACTTTTATAGTTTTGTGTTCAGTTTGCTTTTTTAAGGGCTCAGTCTGAGTGCTATGTAAAAATGAATTTTAAAAAGGCAAAAATGGAAGGAGGGTGACCAGTAAGTGGCTTTTTCAGTAATCCATGGCAAGAAAAATGATGATTTGCACAAAGAAAGTAAAAGTGGAAATGAAAAAGTAAATGGACTCAGGATAGCAGTATGTTTTGGAGGTGGAATGTTGACAGACAGCTGATAGGAGGTAAAGGGGGAGAGTAAAACCAAGAATAACTCCTAGCTGGTTCCCATCTGGTCTTCATGGCAGGCTGCTTCAGGGGAAGTAGCTACTCAAATCCTGGGGGGGGGGTTGTTTGTTTGTTTGTTTTAATTTGTGTCAGATACTTAGTGTGAGGAGTATTACCCCTGTTTCTGGGAGTAAAGAGAAGTTTAGATATTAGGACCTGAACATAATCCAATTTATTTGTAAAGCTTCAAAAAATAAATGACTCCCTGCAAGACAAATTAATTGTGCCCACCCCACAGATCATACATTCAGTACCCAACATTTCTCATGACTTTTAGTGGTAACTAAATAAGTTTTATTGGGAATGAAGTTGGTGTTCTCCAGCCCATATGTTGTTAAATTGTAAATATTCATAAAATATGGTAGTTGCATTTGGGGGGCGAGTAGTGTGATGCATGGGAACAGATCTATTTTATCTTGAATACTTTCCCTTGGGTTTGTGAAAAGTTTTCCCCAGGACAGTTTTGTGGAACTGGGAGTCAGTTATGTCTTCATTTTTATTTCAAGGCACATTGTTGTACCTTAACATAGAATTAGTTACATTATAAATTGTTATAGAAAAAAACACTTATAAAACTGAGTTTATACTAAGGAAACATTCAATAAAAACTAATACATTCATTCATATCTAAAAACAAACACTTTTGTGTCTCCCTGATTTTAATAGACTGTTCAATAAAGTGTGAATTTCCTGATTTTTCTTTTTTTAGATACTACATTTTGCTGAGTTTTTTTGGTGGGGGAGCTTTGGTATAGTTTTAAAGTGTGTTTGGTAGATGGAATAATGACCCCTCCATGTCTTTATCCCTAATGCCTGTGAATATGTTACCTTACACAAGAAAAGGAACTTTGAAGGTGTGATTAAATTAAGCATCTTGTGCTATATTATCTGGGTGGGCCCAATGTACTCATGAGGGTCCTTATAAGAGGGAGACAAGAGGTTAAAAAGGGAGAAGATAATGTGACAACAAAGCAGAGTCAGAGAGAGAGTTAAAGACCACTATACTGATTGTTTTGAAATGAAAGAAGGGACCATAAGCCAGGATTGCAAGCAGCCTCCAGAGGATAGAAAAAGCAAGGAAACAGATTTCCCTTTCAAGTCTCCAGAAAGAATGCAGCCCTGCCAATTCCTGGATTTAAGATACTGAGTTTGTAGTAATTTGTTACAGCAGCAATAAGAAACTAATACTGTATGTTATTCTGAAAATAGGATTTTCTTTGAGAGCTTTGTGATAAAAGAACATTGCTATAGCTTCTGTCTTTATGAGATAGATGCTCACCAATCTTCAGTTCTTGAATGTCTCTTCCGAAAGCATGCTACTTCTTATACATTTTTGGCTTTAAAAAGAAAAGAACACTTATAATTTTGGCTTTAACAATTTTCAACTGGGTAGATGATGATACTACTTCATGAATGGGGAAGATGGGAATAAGAGTTACTGTAGTTTTGTAAATCAAGCATTCCTTTTGGCTATATTAAGTTTGAGGTGTGTATATATAAAAACTGGCCCAAGATAAGACAGGTGAACACATCTGCCTCCACCTGTAGCTTCCAATGAGAGGTTTACTTCTTCCTGAACACCTACAGATAGAACACAATTTTAAAGCCTTTCCTGATTTTTTTTCACAAATGAAGAGAGAACCCTCAAAAAAATGAGAGAGAATACTTTTTAGAGGTTTTCTTAGTTTTATTGCTAAGAGAAAAAATGCAAACCAAAATAAAAAGGCCTCCTCTGTGACTTTTAACTCTTCTCTATATTTTTTCATTTAAATCATTCATCTATGGTACACAAAAACCACACTAAAATTCTCCTACTCAGAGAAAAACCATAATTAGATTATTGGGGCATTTTCTTAAAAAAGAGCAAATCAGTGTGAAGATGGTGAGAAATGGGTGAGTTTTAGTGCTGCCCAGGAGTTGTGTATCCACAGAGCAAAGTGGTGGAAAGATGGAGACGAAGAGTGGAAAGATACTGAGACATTGACCTCCTTTCCCTTTTGCCACTAGGCCTCACTGGGGACCAAACCTAGGGTGATAATAAGATGCAGGGGTCAGGTGGGAGTAGCAAAACTGCAGCCAGTTGTGGAGGAAGTGAGGAAGAACTGGTCCAGATTTTTGGTAGTGGCTACATTCAAGGAATGTCTTTAGCCAGAAAGTAGTTGAACCGTCCTCAAAAAATACATCATATTTGGGAAATAAGTAGAGTAAAATAAAAATTATACATTTTTGAACACTAGTCTTTGTGGTTTCTTCAAAAATAAGTAAATCAATTATTTTGTTGTTGATATATGTGGATTATGGACCTTTTTTTCCAAAATGTAAACAGTTATTCATTCATTCAGGGACTGTGGGGCTGACAAAAGAAGCTGCAAATCTTGTTGTGCTATGCAGGGGTATTACATCTAAGGAAAATCAGAACCAGTTTAGCTATGGTATGAAATTAGTACTTTTCAAGTAAAATTTTCATATTCCCAAGCCACCCTCAAGTTACTGGAAATATAGACAAGTATAGGGACAGTCCCGAAACCAGTATGAAAGTCTACAATGTGTTTGTTTGATAATTCCAGTGTTCTTTTTTTAAAAAAGATTTTATTTATTTATTTTTAGAAAGAGGGTAAGGGAGATAGAAAGAGAGGAAAAGAAACATCAATGTGTGGTTGCCTCTCACACTCCCCCCACCAGGGACCCGGCCAGCAACCCAGGCATGTGCCCTGACTGGGAATCAAACAGGCAACCCTTTGGTTCCTAGGTCGGCACTCAATCCACTGAGCTATACCAGCTGGGGCTAATTCAGGTAAGTTTTGAATAAAACAAAATGCACTTTGACTGGTCATAGTGTGTTTTAAAAGGGGATATGTACAATGGAATACTATGCAGCAGAAAGAAGGATCTCCTACCTGTTGTGACAGCATGGATGGATCTAGAGAGCATTATGCTAAGTGAAATAAGCCAGGTGGTGAAAGACAAATACCATGTGATCTTACCTGTAAGTGGAACCTGATCAACAAAACAAACAAGCAAGCAAATTATAACCAGAGACATTGAAATAAAGGACAAACTGACTGTAAACAGAGGGGAGGTGGGGGGAGAGATAATGGGGGAAAATACAGGAAGGGTCATCAAGGAACATGTGTACAGGACTCATGGACAAAACCAAAGGGGGTAGGATCAGGGGTGGGAGATAGGGATGGGTGGGGTGGGGAGGGAGTGGGATAGGGAAATAGAGACAACTGTACTTGAACAACAATAAAAAAATAAAAATAAACTTTAAAAAAGGGGAAAAAGGGGTATACGCAGAGATCTGTTGCTCTCTGGCCACTTTCTTATCCCTTCCCTCTACCATGCACCACTTGTACTGAAATTCCACCACAGGAAAATAAAAAATTATTTTAATAATTTTTGTTTTATAAAAATTAAATGGTTACATTGGTATATTCCTTTAATTTAATGATAAGTTTTGAAACATGATAGGGCAAGCTCCCCTCTTTGTATTTTTTTCCAAAATCATATTAGCTATTTTTGAATGTTTATTCTTCAGAATGAATCCCAGTGGAGTTTGTCATAGTCCATGAAAAATCTAGTTGTCATATTCATTGTATTGACCATGTAGACTAATTTTGAGGAAATTGTACTTGTTTTCCCTTCAGTCCTCTCATTAAGTATAAGGTCTTTTTTTATGCCTTTTTTTGACCTTTGGTGATTTTCTTCTTTTCAAAAAATGAATGCTTTTGTATTTATATCACTAAATAAACTACTAAATTACAATCAGATGTTTTTGACTAATAAAAACTGATAATAGGTATTAAGTGCATTCTTCAGTTCATTCTCATAATATTTATAGTTTTTATAGTTTTTCTAAAATACATGCACATTTCCTTTTGTCTCACTGTAACTCTTATATCAAATGTAAAGTCTTATTTTCTGATTCAAAGTCTGCCCCTAAATTGCTGGCCTCCCCCTTCTTACCCATATTGGCCTGTTTAGCCATATTTGATATTGTTTTTAATAATTTTATAAACCAGTCCACCAGATCCACATATTAATGTTTTTATTGATTATATTCCACCCATCTCTTCTGTTTCATCCCATTTAACCGCCTGCCATTAACACCCCTGCCTTAGCCACTCTTCAAAGCCCAGCATAAGCTTTTGCTCCTTTAGAAAACTTTGTTGACATCTAACCACAAAAATCTCTCAAGTGCATATTCCCATTTCACTCATTAACTGTGTTACCAGATAATAATTATAATGATAATAATAATAACACATAATTCAATACCATCTAAATATCTAATCATTTGTACCACACAACTTCACATGCACTCTGTCCCCTAAATATACTGTAACTTTTTATTAAAAAGATAAAAGAAACAAACTTCTCTTGTATTTCTACATCATCAGGTTAGCGGTGCATTAGTCAGGCAATCCCTGTGCTGTTCCTCTGTTGGGTATTTCAGAGACTGAAATTTCCAAGCCTACTCATGAGATTTATTTATTTTTTCCCCTTCTTTATAGGGCATAGACACAGAGTTAAATTACATCTTCCAAGCTTCTTGCATTCAGGTGGGGCTCTGTGACTACATACTGGCCAGGAAGTGATTTACGCCACTTCCAGATACGGCTCATAAAACTCTCCCATGCACCCATACACAAGTCTTCATTCTCCTCTCTCTGTAGCAGTCTTAAAGGTCACTTAAAGGTGATGGCATCAAGAATTGGGTCCCTAAGTCACAACTTAAGAAAGACCCACTCTATAATGTTGCTCAAGCATCTACCAATCCATTAACATCAGCACTGAATTTTTTGTGAGCATGAAATCAATTTTTATTTTGAGATTTTGATATTGTTCATTACAACTGTTAGCATCAGATGTTTTATGCAGAGATGTGATACAAAAATTAAATATGGCTTTGCACTTGAGCAGCCTAAAGCTAGATACATAGCTGAATTTAAAATATATACTTATTTTGAGGTTTCCTGTTTCTAAATTCTGATTTACCATTCTAGTTATCTCAGTAATTCTCAAAATTGAAACTGCCATAATCAATAACCTCTTTATATTTGTTTCATGGCAAAAATTTTGTGTTCTACATATCAATCGAACTATACATCTATCCCAATAATATAAGCAATTAAAGCCTTACTAAAATTTACCAATGGAAACACTAATTTTTATTTGAACTATGACTCAGATTCATCATAAGAAACCCAAATATTCTTGGCATTGCTATTAACATCTACATAAGTGTCTATGCACGCATGTGCTCCGAAAATAAAGTCTGAGATAACGCCGAGCACACATTTTAAAGGTGTTTTCCCCATTCTGTTAACTATTTATATTGAGTGACCATCAGAAAATGATTTGACATTTAAAAATATTAAGCACTTTTAGTATGAGGCAATGTGTGAAGTGAAACTTTTTGGAATATATCCTATATACTTTCATTTTCTGAAAGCTTAGAATCCATTTGAAATTGGCCCTTTTATTTCCCGTCAGCTTAGTGGCGAAGAGGGCAGGGGCCACAAATTAAATTTGTCCTTGACAACTAGGAAGAGAGTGAGGCAGGGTGTTTGAGATGCGGCGCATACCTGCTGCATGCCAGCACGCAGCTGTCACGGGTCTTTCTCCGGGAAAAAGAAGACCAAGATCATGATCATAACCTTGAATTACCATCACCTGTAGTGTAAGTGGCTTATCTACTTGTAAGAACGCTCATGAATTTTAAGTAGAAATAATTCTTACATACATCAAGAGTCACAAAGCTATAAATTTAATTTCTTCTATCAGAGAGGACTAACATATTCTTTTATATACATTCTTCAGGCATGAAGTATATTGTCTTTGTATCATGATGATGTTACCATTTCCCAGGTTTAGCTATAACAGTATAATTTAATAATCTATGATTCTATCATTTTATTTTGTTATAAATTGGAGGTTCTGTGATCAATGTAAAAGTATTTTAATGATACTGGTTTTTAACTGCTATAATTTTTCTTCCTTTTATTCATTTTTCCTTCCTTTATTCTTATACCTGTATTTTTTGAAAGATTTACTGACCGTTTGTAAAAAATCTTCTGCCTCACTTTCATGTTCTGATAGCCTTCAAAGTGTTGTACAAGTTCTATAATTGCAAATTATATATGCATGTGTATACCCTACAATATGTGTATAGCTTTTTCCATTGCTAAAATTTTATTTCCCCTATATATGCTTTTATTTCACAAATATTTAATGAGTATCTTCTACTTGCCTATCAATTTTGCTGGAGGATCGGATATTCAAAGGTGAGAAATACAGACTCCCTGATTTCACAGAGCTTACAATCTAGAGACAGAGAAAGTCCCACAGTTAGTCAAAATAATCATACAAATGAATGTAAATCAGTTATTGATGCTTTAATTGAATCTCAAGGAAGCATTTGATTTTCTCCAATCAGGGAGGCAGAGAAGAGCTTCCCTGTGGATAAGTGTGAGCTAAGATATCTGAAGAAAGAGGGAGAGCATTTCAGAAATCTGGAGCAGCAAGTGCAAAGGCCCTGGGGCAAGACCCAACAAGGCACAATGGAGCTGGTAAAAGAAGGCCACTCCAACTGAAGTACAGAGAACAGAAAGAGGAAACGTGATGTGAGTTGACATTAGAGAGGTCAGCCTGGGCCAGACTAGGCAGGAGACAATAGAACAAACACATTGATGAAATTTACCTTTATCTCAAGAGCAACAATAAGCCACTGAAGAGTTTTAAGAGAGGGAGTACCATGATCAATATTCCATTAGAAATAAGATATTTCTGAGGAGGCCCAGAAGAGAGCAGACAGAAAGTTGCCATTACCCCCTCCATTGCCCTCATCTCTTTCTGAAGCAGGCTGTAATCACTGCGCAGATACAAATACAAATTTTACTTGGCTCTGGCCTCCATTATCTTTCAAGCATTTTATAAATGAAAACCTAACTGGTTATCAGGCACCCAGATGGTATCAGAGTATTGCAGGGCCATCGTAGGTCCTTAGGGAGCAGCACGTCCAGTAAGCTGAAGAATGGTGTTTCCCCATGAGAGCCAGGGATCATTGACTGAAAGTTAATGTTAAGCTGCCCTCCTTCTCGGGAGCAGCTGCATTAGCAGGACATCTTTCCTGAGCTTTCTCTGGTTTGTTTCAGAGTCTGCTGAGCTGATGGAAATGAAGTCCATAATTTCAGCTATGGTCATTAACCTCCCACTTTGTGTTTTTTTACTAATCATTAACATGTCATTTGTGTTTCACTTTAAAGATAGTGTTTGGACTCAGGGAGCTATGACTTCGGTGCAGTAGGGAGCAAGTGTTGAAAGAGGAAAATGCATCACAGATTGAAGTGACAAAGCTGCTCTAGTTACCTGGCACAAAGGAAAATATAATTTCTTCCTCGATAATGCAGATGGTGCTGGGAGTTGTAGCTTCTTGAATTGTGAAGAAAGCGAAAACTTTTGTTGTCTGGTGGGAGAACACTTGATTGAGACAGCTGAGAACTGTCATCATATCCTTGTAGCCCTTGAATACTGTGACCCCACGAGAAGGAAAAACATGAAAAATGTCTAGATCTCTAGCTACATTTTCTACTTGAGGACAGAATGCAGGTTTAGGGTGAAATTGTCATCAGTTCAATTTACCAAATATTTAGTGGTCAGGCATAAATTTCATTCCTGTCTGAATGATCTTTTTAACCATTTCTTGTTCATTGTTCTCTGCTTACTGTCATCAGTGGCTAGAATCAAAGCCACTTCATATTTCATTGATTTCCCAGTGTGTTGTCCTGGCTTGTTCCTAACCCTCCTTCCTATTCCAGCCTTTCCATGTTTTATGTCTTTGGTTAAGTCCACCATCTCCACAAAGACTCCCTTCCTGGTGGCTCCCCTAGGAAAGAAGCCCCTCCAATGAACTCAGAGACCTGATTTAGTAGTTAGTTATTCGTGTACTCTTATTTAACTCCTATATATTATTTAGTAGTAAATCTCATTTCCCCAACTCAATGTCATCTCGTTAGTGTTAAAGAGCTAATGGGATATTATATACAATGCTATTCAATGAATAAAATTTAAACTCTCTGGGTCAGATAGGGATCAAAATGACCATTGATTTCATTGGTTTCAGAAGTGAGATTTCATATCAAGGTCTTTGAATGTTAATTTTTACCTTCTTTTTCTTAAATTATACATTTGGACACTACACTTAATTTCCTGAAATTAATATTGCTGGTAGCTTAAATTTATCATGCCACTATTTAGGCATCTGTATGACTTAAGTATGTGCCTAACTATAAACATCTTCATGCATTTTTTAAATTTTCTAATATTTGCCTTGTTTTTATTTAAATAATTATATAGGGAAAATATAAAAAATAATCTTTGGTTGATAAAAACCTCACATACTTATCCTGTTAATTAGGCTTTACTACCTATAAAGTAATACGACTTTTGAAAAGATTAGTGGTATTAATAGTGTGTCATATAAAGCATCTAAAATGAATAGGCATAAGTGTACATCTGCAAGAGAATAAGGAAGGGAGAAAAAGAATTTTAAAAGACAGGTGTAGCATGATACTGCAACAGTTGTTAATATTAGGAACTATTTTTATCTTGATCATGTATGTCATTTTTCTCATAACATAAAACAAGCCTATTATCTTAAAACCTTTCATGTAAAGAGCTTATTACTATAAATGTTATTTAATTTCACTTTACAAATTTAACAGTACAACAACATGAGCATCATTCACTCCTGATTTAATAATAATGATTTTCCTTAGGCATAAAGCAAAATGCAGGCTGTGATGCTTTTCTTCCACGACTCAAACCTCTGTGCATGCTTTCGTAAAATAAGAACATATATTTGATGGATGATCAACCTCAGTTTTGCAGTGTATTTATTTTTCTACAATGTGCTGAGAATAACTTTAAAGCTAAAAAGGCATGATAGATAGGTCTATTTCTTATTTGGAAAAAGCCTCTTGCATTATTGCATTTTTACACGATTGTCAGTACTCAAAACTACTTTTTCTGCTAGTGAACAACACTTGGCTTTATTTACATCCTGGCTGTCAGCCGGGCTGACATTTTATTTGTTGGCTAATTTCCCATATGCAGTACCTGTGTGTATGGTTCCTTCTTTTACTGTTTAATAATCCACTGTATATTATTTGTGACATTATTAAGAGCAGGTTGTTCTTTGTAGCATGCACTGTGATATCGAAAATTCCTCTGAAAGCAATATGAAATAATACCCTGGAAAACCTATTTTCATCCACAAAGTTAAGTTACTTGATATAAAAATCTTATTATTTTGAAGTATGGGAGATGATAAAAATTTAAAAGTTTTCGATAATAAAGTGTGTGATATAGATAAAATAGATACCTAAATTAACCTAATTTCAAAGATGTATTTTTAAAAGCCATTTGACTAGTTTTCTGAACAATAGGGTTAGGGTTGAGAGATAATTATATTTAAAATGAGAAACTCTGCCTCAGAACACTCACACATAAGACTGCACTCAGCACTCTCAAATTTGTTATCACTCTGATGACACACGTTAGAGGGGAAATATTTAGCAGCCTGTTAACTACTCTCTCTGCAAAGCTGACATTGATGACGAGCGTGCTTTGCAGAGGAGGCTTGCTGTTTTAAGCAGCCTGAGAAGTAAAAACTGAACTGCATTATGTGTTAGTACATCGGGGTGGAATTCTACCATAACCTCAAACTTCTTTGTGGCAAAATAATATTTCTTGGCTTTATTTCACATATCTATAAAATGATAGACTTAGTTTCTATCTTAGATCTTAAGTCTTTGATTCTATGGTTGATTTTATTTATTTATTCATTTACTTATTTATTTTAAAGCTTTTATTTATTTATTTTTAGAGAGAAGGGAAGGGAAGGAGAAAGACAGGGAGAAAAACATCAATGTGTGGTCCCATGCTCCTCACTGAGGACCTGGACCGCAACCCAGGCATATGCCCTGACTGGGAATCGAACACATGACCCTTTGGTTCACAGGTCCGTGCTCAATCCACTGAGCCACATCAGCCAGGCTTCTTGATTATATTTAGATACAGCGATTATATATCATCTGTGATTATGAATTGTCAACCAAAATTTTCTATCAGTGTTGAATAGATTTCTAGACTTGTATTTCGCTACTTTTGCTGAAGCCTTTGATATTTGCAGAAAGTACAAATATCAAGAATATCTCAAACAAATGTAAGTTAGCTGGGGCTTTGGGGTTAAACTCTAAAAACCTACCCAAATAGGAAACCCCTCTTTTACTACTGGAGCAATCACACTCTGTAATTGATCACACAGCGAGCTATCACTGGGTCAGATCTGGAACTTGGACCCGGGCCCTCAATTAACCTTTTTTTTTTTTTTGGCATGCTTGTTCACAAGTGGGGGAAAAACAAATACATCTTAGAAGCAACATACTCATGAATATGTATATATAATATGTGACAAATCTTTTTTAAAAAATCAAAACCATTATCCTTGATGTTCTAATATGGAAAGGACTTGGAAAAGTGACCTCAAATCTACAGGCTTCCATGTCTTCTTCACTTGCCAGATACTGAATTAGACCTCTCCAAAGAATACACTAAAACCCTCTGCAGCTTTAATATTTTCATTGACTGGGCGCAGACTCTTCAAAGTGTTATCAAGGTTAGTGGCTGCTGGATCGGGGTTCCCAGAGGGTCTGCATTACAGAGAATACAAGAAGGAACAATGACTTCAAAGAAGTCGAGATACGATGGTAATAAAGATGACAACAAGCACAGCAGTGTGTAGCTGCCTGGCGCTTCTCAGTTTGAAAGTGTTTTCCTATCTGATTGCCTATTTGCTCATCCCTAATCTCTTTGACGTAGTTATTACAAATAATACCTTCCCTTTTAAATAGGAGATCGAAGTTCACAAGAGTGACTTATTCAGAAAATAAAGGCATGTTAGAATCAATCCATTCCCCTGATTTCTACAGTGGTGTTCACATCTCATGGTCATGAAAAACATGTGAATAACACATTAAGTTTGCAGATTTCTGGTCTCCACTGACAATTTTATTTAATAAGACTGGGTGATGCCCAACTTTCTCCTTTACCCAGCTCACATGAGTCTGATATACACTGTGACGAAAACTGTCCTACTCCTTATTGTGCCCAAGTACTATTTTCTCTTTTTTCTCTCAGCCTTGAACAATAGGCTGTATTTTGTGTGCTTGCATCTTATATACGTAAATACTATTTCTGAAAAACAATTTACCAGAGGTATGGTACTTCCACCTCTTATATTAGAATAGCCAATTGTTCTTCATCTGGTTGGTAATCTCATAGAAATATATCACAACATCTTACGGCAGAGCAGAAAGATAAGTATCTTGGCCTGGTATTCAAAGCAATTTATCGATGCTCTTCTGTATGTTTCTCTAACAGACCCCTCTGGCACGGCCATGTCTACTTCAGCCCGTGCTAGCGATGGTGTGATTGCACAGTTGTTCCGACAGGGTTATGCACAACAGGATGTTTAAGACAGGATTAACCAAGTGGGTCACAGAGTCAGGTGAGTCTTACTGGGTTGTCCAAAACCATTAAATTCTCTGAACTGAATCAGAAGACAGTCAATTTCACCTTAACCATGAGTCTTGATCTTTCACGGGAAAGGATTTAAACACTGTAAATGAACGGATTGTTCTGCTCTTCATTAGTATCAAAAGAAGGATTGGCTGTGTAATTCTGGAAAGATTAAACCCCCCAAAGAGTAAACTGGCCTTCCTCCTGAACAGAGGCTACAAAGATGCATGATATTCACATTTGATCCAACACAAAGGAACCCTCCAGGCAGTGGGCAGTAAGTGAAAGAAAGAACACCTAAAACATAAACAAAAAGCACTTGTGCGGAACATTACATGTATGTACGATAACAAAATTCTCTGCACAAATACTTTTATTTTTACATTACTACTGTTTGCCGCTTTTACATATAAATACTTGAGTACATGGTTGAATATACAAAATAATACCTATTGTACTTTGTTGGAAACTAAGTGGATTTTCAAGGATAATTTTAACCACATTTGATTTCTAGCATATGCACTATCAGAAAGTAACCTAGGCTAGCATATTGTTTGCCGCTATATGCTGAGTCTCCCTGCTTTACGCTATTTTTGCCAGCAGTTTGTGCTAGTTGTGCTTGTTGGAAATCCAAGAAATTGAGCTCTCACTCCTAAAAAAATCCGTCTCACTATTGCATTATGTAAGGTTTGTAAAAAAAAAAAAAAAAAAAAAAAAAAAAAGCCAAAACCATTTAAAGGCAATGTATTTTATGGTTTTTGTTCTCTGTAGTCCTGAGACCCCAAGAAAGCCAAGATGTTAGACAGAGCGGCAAGTCCACACTATTGAATGACAGGTATTAGAGAAAGTTCAGGAGGCTCCACGCGGGAGCATCTTCTTTGTGCCCCTGTGAAGGCTGAAGTCCAGACCCTGAGGTTTCAAAACATCCCCAGCCTGGCAACAGAAGCAAAGCTAGTACATATGGATAGACTAATATAAAGCTCTGTACATAAGCTCCTCAGAAGAACCAGCGAGACGGGAAGACTGCAGTGGCCTCCTGGATTGTTGCACTTTCTGCGAAATCTGGGGCCTGCACCTGCAAGTGGTGGAGATGAGAAGGAAAGCCCAGTCTCGACTCAGGTTGAATTTCTCATCGACCCAGCAGGACTGAGTCATGAAATCCATTTACAGTCACTGCAGAACAAAAATGGAGAACGTGATGTTTCTTGTCAATTCTCTGAGGAGGCCGTGTTGCAGCTGAGGCCTGAAGGACACAGAGGACCTAGGCAGAGTCTTCTGGGAGGAGGGCACTGCAGGTGGGGAAAGTTCTGGAGGAAGGAAGGGCCTGGATGGCTCTGTGAAGTGTCTGCAGGTGCCGGCATCTCTCACTCAACACGTTAGCTACTGTTATTATGTTATTGAAAATTCCTGATTATCTTGAAGACTACTAGACAGTTGTAAACACACTTTATGAAATGAGTGGAAATGCAGAATTTTACCTACAATGTGTCTTTGTGGCTCTGTAAACTCTCTTTATGCGCATTTCCATTGGAGAGGTGGGAAAATGTGGGAAGGTCTTTCCTTTCAAATCTCCTGGAGTTGTCCTCATCACCTTTTGGTACAGCCAGTTACCTTTGTCCTGCAAAACCTCAGAGGTTGGAGCGGGAAGCAGAGGAAGATGCAGCTCTGCAGGCCAAGGAGGCCCATGTGTCAGAGACCCCATCAGCAGCTCTGGACAGAGAGCTCAGAAGAGGGGGAGGAGGCAGAGGCTGAAACTGCTAAAGCCAGTAAGGGCCCTGTGTGCTGGGCGGGGCTGCTCGGGCGTTGGCGTGGGTTGGGGAGAGGAATCATTCGTGTTTGTGGGGCTTAGCCCAGGATCCCTCACCTCTTGGGGACAGGCTATTGGAAAGACCAGGACCTTAGTGGGGAGATCAGAAGGGCCTATCTGTCTGTTTTAGGATTTCTATAAGCCCTTCCTCTGTGCCAAACATTGTGTCACTGGTGACTTCTTGGTAGCATGTGGCAGGACTGTGAGCAAGTCCTTTTCCTGTGGGGCCTCAGTGTCTTGCCACCAGGGAGTTGGGATTACATTGAGGATGCAGATACGTAGCTTTCATTTTGCCTCTCTTTTTTACTCCTGGTGGATGTGGCTTATGCTGAATTCTTAATTTTAGAATTTATGTTATTTAATGTGGCATTGGACCTTATACTTTAATTGTTTTGTTACACTGTTCCTATATAAGTTTTTCTTTTCTCTAGAACACATGTGGTAGTGCCTTTAGGGCAGATGTGGTATCTCCTGCTACTAAATCTTTCACAACATCCCATCCAATGACATTTATTAAGTATTTTATAACTTAATCTCTCGGACTATATCTATGTTTGATAGTAAAACCTCCAAAACTTAATTAGCAGAAACAATCACCATATCACTTTATCTTCCTAGAAAGGCCATTTAAGGTCAGCAGAATGACTTCGAAAATTAAGGTAAGGTAATATAAAGGAGAATTTTTTGTTTCACTGAACTGAAATATGTCACCCATTTATGCTCTGTCATTTTCAGGTATAAGCAGTGCTGAAGTCTCACGCAACTAAGCATTTGTTGTATTTGTTCTTCAGTTTGGTCATTCTCTGAAAGGTTACCTTCCTTAGAGAAAAAGTGACCTTCATCTTTAAAAACTAGGCTGTATAAGTGTTCTAACAATTAGGTATCTTCCCTGTGTGCTTGTCCAAATGTCCATTCTCTTTCTCTTTCTTTTCTAACTCTCTCGGAAATCTTCCTCCAAATGATAAGTCACAGAATGAAAAGCGTTCCCTCCCCTAGTGTTAAGGGGTGGAAATAGCCTTTGGTGTATTAGGTGAGCTAGATTCTTTTGACGTTTTGACTCCCTTGCAAGGCTGTACACTCTGGTACAACTTTAAGCGGTAGCAAGTTTTATTTTGTGTTTCTTTCTTCCAGCCATTAATGGGTACCTTGGATGTTTGACCTAACTTAGGTACTTCCAGAGAGCGCTGATAGAAACTTATTATATGGTGCTACTCATTTGGCTTTGCTGTTCTGTGAACATGTAGGATAGCTTTTAAGGGGAAAACTTCAAACTCTCTCCACTTTAGACACAAGTGAATCCTCTTGAAGACTCAGATTTTGGTCCTGAATCATGAAATGTGCAAGGAATATATAGCAACTAAAGATTATATCTAGTGGCTGAAAATGTAGGCTATGTTTATAACTCGTACTTAGCAGTATGGTTTGAGAATGGATGTTCTTAGGATTTCAGTAAGAGCATGTCATCCTTTCACCCTAAGTTTTTCTTTCTCTCTCTCTCTCTCTGAGTTCCTTTCAATACAGAGAGTGAAAAATATTCATTGGTAAATACTATAAACTCATGATGATGTCATCCATTTTAGTGTCTGAAATCCTCAGATTACTGTGGAATTTCTATGGAGTCACTAAAGGTACAAGTTAACTCTTAACAAGGAATTATAAGCATTAAGATCATGTCCTTAATAATTCATTTTAAGTCAGTAATTTGTAATGAAGAACACATTCTCCTATAGAAACAATGCTGTTCTGGTGGTGAGGTTTTGCTGTCTAGTCTGCAAAAGTTGGCTTTGACTATGTGTAGTGTATCAAAAAGAAGCTTATATCGGTTTGGGCAAAAATATCCATTTAGTTTTTTTCTGTAAAATAAAAGGAAGAGTTTTCATTTTCACCAATAACTTTATTGATTTGGATATTTTGAGTATGTCAGCTATCTCCTGCATGGTATAACATTGATTCTTCTCAATTAATGTTTTGATTTGATATTTATCAATTTCAACTGTTCTACCATGAAGCATATTCCAGTGAGAAATCTCCAGCACAAAACTTCACAAACCACTTTTGACGTATTAGATCAGCCACAACACCTTCTCCATACACTGCACAAATCTTTTCTTGTCTCCACTTGCATTTTTACCTTTCTTGAGATAATGAAGCTTAATATGCCAAAAACATTGCATATTTTCTTCCATCTTCAATATTAAAATGGCTTCACAAAAATTCACTAATTTTGGTAATTTTTTTTTAAATGCACGCTGATGTGACAGCTGTCACAACACAGTCTAACAAAATTGCTTCAAATGAACTTAAAGACAACTAAGTGCTACTAGACCCATCTTATGGAAAAAAGAAATACATACTTTTTGGCAAATCCAGTGTGATGTATCTGTCATAAGAAATAGATTTGCCTTCCTGGGGATAATGAAGAAGAGAAATAATAGAATATGTACCTTTTTATTGGGTACCAGGCCAACTCTAGGACACATTCCTGAAGATGGGAAGATTGAATTGTTTTACAACTGCCTGTCACCGTGGGGGCAGATATCTAGCACACAGGTCACTGCTGCACTTCTTGTACAAATAACAGACACTGTTAATTGATCCCTGAGCTTTTTCATGATGAACTCATATTTGTTTTCAGAATCCTCAATGCAGTGATCAACATTTTGATAATGCATTCATTTGACAGATTATTAAACTGAATCTCAAAAAGGGATAATATGGCCTAACAGTAATATTTGTTTTGAGAATATATCCCAAGAAATGAAGTGAGGACCTAATGAAGATCACTGAAAATCAGTATCAGTAATGGATTAAATAGCGCCACGTGGGTTAATCCTCCGGAAGTGGATTAGTAGTCTCATAATTATGTGTATGGGGGATTAAATATGAATGTTACTCTGTGCAAGTCATTAGCTGTTCTCTTTACGGCAGAGTTAAACCTATCAACAGTAACTTCACATAGTTTGCTTTTCTTTGGTTATCTCTAGAATAATGTGCTGTCTCCAAGGGAAATCATCTGTTTGAATGAATACGACTAAAGCTGTAATGGAACAATAGGATGTTACTGCTTAAATAGTAATATTTTTCTTGCTACAGATCATATATACTACCTAGCATGATGCCCAAGAAAGAATAGGTGTTTGATATAGTTTTTTCCTTTTTCTACTTGTCTTTCATTTGAAAATCCTATTATGGTTCACTACAATGTGTTTTTCTTAAAAGATTGATTAAGAATATTACATAGGGGGTTTCTGTTAGTAAAATAAAAAGTGCATGACAGATAAAAATAGAAGTAAAATATATATGTATTTATTAAATATCCTTTTATAGACAAGATGGCTTCCTGCCCATCTGGCATCCAGAGCAACAGCCAAACCAATGCTTGTGTTACTTGGGAGGGTCACAGAGAGTTCAGGTATTCAGAAAGCCAGTGTCCAAGCCACATGTACAAGGTGGGTGATTCACAGCAAAGCCTTTCACAGAAGATCTTAGCTTATGGACACAGATAAGAAGGAACTTTATTTTAAGAGGATTAAGACTATAATTATTTGTTCATGATGATTGCCAGGATAGCAAAAACTTTTTCACAGAACCCGGTTAGATGAATCAGGAAACTCAGATCAAAACAGCTGATTGCCAAGCTGGTGACCTCGGGGAGATGCTATCACAGACTCAATACTTGTGGAGGAAAAAAAGTTCAAAAGATTGGAAGTCAGCACAGCAGTAGTTACTGATAAGCAACTATTAATACCTGCATCTATTCTGTGAGTAGCTGTAGATTTCATTGCCATGCTGTGATAAGACCAAAGTCACGTAGGAAATCCCTTGCGAACTGTTTTAGGACCCAGAAGTGACCCCAAAGACCTGGATCAAGATAGCAGAAGGATCTGGAGACATATGTGTACCCAGGAATGGAATCAGGTAGGATATTTGGAAACTAGACTGCTACTTCTGTGTCCAAGGGTTTTTCTCTCTACAGGGGAAACACATCTGTTACATTCATTTGTTAATTCATTCATTTTATATAAATACTTTCAAGATAACTGCTGTGCTTAGCCTCATGCTATGTACTGAGAATGAATAGTAAATAACAGATATATTCTTTGCTCTTATGACTATTACAAAGCAGTGGAATAACCAGACGTTAATTAACAAATCATGAACTAAATAATTGCTAACTGTGATAATTGATATGAAGGGAAAAGAATGAACTCTGGTTTCACCAAAAGAAGGAAATATTCAGGGTTCATGCTAATCACTTGGGAACATAAACTACAGAATACTAAAGCTAAAGGAAGTCTTAGAGCTTATCTAACAAAACCTCATTATCCAGTCAATTTTAAATCTTAGGCAAAAGAAAGTATAATGAATGGCCAGAGCTTCATTTTTTAATTTTGTTGGTACTTTTCAATAATGGAACAAGTTTTGCAATTATAATATAGAGCTCTAGGAAGCACATATTCTAAATGTTGGTGAGTTCAGCTTCTACATAATTTTAAACCACATACCAAAGATTTATGCAAGTATATGAATAATTCCTATGCAATATCCAAGGTGTAACTCTATAAAAATTTTATCTTAGACTCTCTGCAATGTATTGAATATATGAATTAAAACTAAATCAATAGAACTATATGATTATGTGTGATTTTTATGCATTTATGGAAACATTTTGAAAACCATTAAATCTGCTCATATTGCTCAAGTATCATAAACCCAGTTGCTCTTATTTGAAGTGTTCTACTTGGCTAACTCCTAAATAAAGACGACTTAGAATGTTTGCTCAGTTAGGGTGGAAAAAGAGAGATCAATGCATAAGAACACTTTGAAACATCTTATCATGCTATTTATAAAGCATCATTGGCATTAGCATTAGCATTAAGCTGTTGTCAGTAAATATTATGTTCAAATTAAATGAAACCAATAAATATGATTAGAAAATTCTTTTTGGATAAAGCCTTTATCCCTAATTTCATAATGTTTTAATCTTGCTTATATTATTCAAAATGTCCAAATTTGAAGAAAATGGAATTGGTCCGTATATTCATAGTTGGTTCGTCTGAATGTGGGAATGTAGACATATGCAAATGCTCCTGGGAACTGTATGTTGACAGTGAAAACAAGGCAACCCTTTCCAAGTGTTAAGGGAAGAGAGATATGGGGAACTGGCTAAAGGTATGGTATGGTGTGTCCTTTCAGAGTGATGACATGTTTTGGAACTAGATAAAGATTGTTGACTGTTATGAATGTACTAAGTCCCACTGAATTCTTCATTTTGTAATGATTACATTTATGTTATATGAAATTTACCTCAATTTCTAAAAAGAAAAGAAAAGAAGAAAGACTATCATCATGGACAGAATCTGGGACCTCTTTCTGCCCATAAAAAAAAGATGGAAGGGAACATTTGCCTCCATCCCAACTTCCTGGGCACCCGTAACCAGCCTCCATGGGTGCGGAAGCCGACTGGCACAGTCTTTTAATGCTGACACCGCTGTTATGCATCGGTCTTCCCCATCCTTCACTCTCTTTACTAAAGAGTGTTGCTTTTGACTTGCACGCTCCAAAACACCTCTAGTTAAGTTTCTTTTCTAATGTATCTTGACTCTATTTGTATTCAGTGAATGTTCTGGGGAAAAATTGATGGGCTCATTTTTCCCTTTGAAAATCCATTGTAATTTAATTCTTCCTGGGTAGTTATTATTGGGTTGCTAAGAGTCCATCCACAACTATTTGTGGGAAATTTGTCATGCAGGTTAGCATGCCAAAGCCAAACCTCTCCACAAAAGCATGCAATGTGTTTAAAAACAAGCCACGTTCTTTAGGTTTCTTCTTATTTAAGAATCCACAAGAATGCTTTGACTTTACAGAAAATGTTGCAAACCTTATAGGCATTATTTATCAGGGATGTTCTATAATTTGATTCAAACATTAGTAAAAAGTTAATGTCTATAATTTCCTTTTTTAAACAGAATTGTTTATTCTCTTTGTTAGATTTTTCTCTCTTTTCTCCTTTTTAAGATTCATTAGTAAGCACCGTGCTCTTTTCCTCATGTTGAGCACTCAACTTCCTTGAATTAAAACCATTGTCCTCTTTGTCATAATTACATGATAGAGGGATAGTTTATTCAATACACTTCTTAAGCATCTTCTAAGTTCCAGCCACAACCCTTAACATTTTGGGTACAAAAATGTATGCTTTGATCTTGCCTTCAAGGAACTCATCGTCTTCGAACAAGGAAAATAAATGAACATTACAGAGGGCTTGATATAAAGGCTCTAATAGAGCAAAGGGCAAGTTGCAGTAGAAATGCCTAACCATGAAAAAAGAGAGGAAGGTGGTGGTTATAAGGTTCAAGAATAAGAAAGGGAGTAAAACAATGCTTCAGAACAGTAATAATGTTGACTGAGTCTTGAATTCCAGGTAGTTGTCCAGGGTTATGAGGAGAAAGGCATCCCCAACTGAAGAAACAAAAATGTAATGGTGTGACAGCACGTTATGTTCCAGAGTCTGGCCACAGTTCAATTAGCCCAAAGCACAGAGCGGGCAGAGCAGGGGTTGCTAATGAAGCAGAAGACTTTTGTAATGGTTTGGTCATAAGGAGTTTAGATGCCATAGCAAAGGTTTTTGAACTATGTCATTAGGTAAAAGAAAGCCCAAACATTTTAAATCCAGGAGTAAACAGTTTAAATTTCTACTTTTGGGAAAAAAAATCAGTTTTGCCGAAATGTGGACAGTAGATGAAAGGAAACCTAGTTCACAGGTGGAAACAAGAAACAGAACCAGAATTAGCTCCCAAGGATCTTAAACAGTTGATTTGGGATTCGTTAGTATAAAATGATGGTAAAATGATGATAGAACTCTGGTGCGAAAGGTACAGAACTGGTGATGAAATGCTGGAGAATATGTACGTGTAAGCAACTGCGTTGTCTTACATCCCCTGACAAGCAGACACCAATATGGAATTAGACATGTAAGAACCATATTGGGGAAAACACCTTTCGAGGGTAAAGGGGAGAAAACAGGACTGAGTAGAAATAGTTTCAAACTACTGCTCCTTTATTTATGAGAAGGTTTTAACCGGGCCGATGGGGAGTCTCTGAGAGAAAGCATCCTGCTGGAATAAAAAGGGGTCCTGTTCAGTACAGGGGGAGAGTGGGGGTGAGGGCGGGAGGGGGGTTGCAGAGGGCCTCAGCTGGGGCTGTCAGCCACCCACCCACCCACAGCAGGAGATCTGAGCAGTGCATTTCTGTGGCTGCCACAGTGACAGACCAGAGAATCAAAGATTCTGAGAAGAAAAAGTCATAGAGATAAGAGGAGAGTCAAGAGAAAGAGAGGCATTTGAGAGTTTTGGGGGAAAAAAGTTTTAGGGAGGATGATCTAGTCATCAAACGCAAGATTTGATATTCTACAATGCTTTTAAGTCAGTTTCCCCTTTCACTACATATTACATCAGATGGCATTCCTAATCCATAATATAAATGTTTCCTTTGGTGATATAACCAATTGTTATTTTTTGTTTGCCTGTAAAAATTTGGCAAGTGCCTTTGCTTATATGTTATTCTAAATAGAAATAACAATTTTCTCTTCTCTACAACAGATGCCCATGTCACAGAACACTGGTTTTATAAAGGCTATGTTGCAAAAATAAAAAAGGGAAAGTGCTTTCTATATTTCTCTCTTTTAATTCATTACAGTTTAACATATTCGTTTATGTGGTGATCATTGAAGTGTGGCCACTCCTCTTTTTTCAAGAACACCTGTGGTAAATAGCAAAGATAATGGACTGACCGTCTCCAGCTACCACACCTGTAACCTGTAGAGCCATCAGCGTTCACCAAAAGCCACATGGCCCTCAGGGCTGTGGCCAGAGGCCCAGCAGGCAAGAGTAGATTCAGGCCATTACAACACAAGGTAGGAACCCATTAGTGGACAGTCTTTGCTCCAGGGGCTCCCCGTTGTCAGGTCAAGACTTTCTCCGAACTATTCTGTAGTAGGGAGCGCTTCCTTCCCCATCCTCCATCTTTTCCCTGCCTTTTATAGGTGATAGAACCCCATCTTGGTATGGAGGCTCCCCCGACTTTTATCCTGCCTCTTCCCTCTTTAGTCATTATAGGTTTTTTTAACCAGAATTATTTCTTTTGCATGTTTAATCCTATCTTGGTGTCTGCTTCTCAGAAGCTTCAAAATAACACAGTATGTTAAAATCTTTGAGTCTGAGGAATTTTTATGGTTAAAAAATTAATTTTATTTAAATCAGTCTAACTTCCATTTTTCTGGCCATAGAAGTCTTTTCTTACAGAATAATAATTGCCATATCATGGAACAAGTAAAACATGTCAAGTTTATTATTCTAATTTACTTAGGCCTCTTTTAGCTTCAGTTTTCTGGGCTGTAATCAACTGGCTTGTGTCTGATTTCTTAATCTCTTGATAAAGCTCTTGAGTTATATTTCAAGGCCTACACTCTACACCCTGTTGTTTATTGAACTTAGTGCTAATAAAATTAAGTAGTTCCCAGGTATCATTAAAAATTCAAATTCAACTTCAGCTGATTCTTATTGTCTCAGAATGCTACATATTGCCAAGAAATAAAAACTAATTCTACAGTTTAAGCTTTTAGTTAGTTCTAATTTCTCCCAAGGAATTTCTCCTGTAATTTCTCCAAAATTTGGTTTTGTCCAAATTGAACACTGATCATGTTACTACACTTAGATACTGCTCTCTAGCTATGTGCTATTGCAAGTTATATCACTTTTAATATATGTAGGATGTACTGATATATCCGGGCCAAGCCTGCTGACTGGGCACAGCCAAATTTTAAATTCCTGAAATATATGTGGGAGTATGTGTGTGTGTGTGTATCAGCTGTTCACATATTCAATAGCGAGTCATTGAGAAAACGCAAGACACCAGACATAGTGCACAGTGTTATTTGGAGAGTATCTGTCAGTCCTCACAGAGGCTGAAATAGAAGGTGTTCGCAGGGAACACTGAGGTAGGCCACACAGATCCCCCTTCAAGACCGAAGGATTCATTCCTCCAGGTACTCAGAGCAAACAACTCCCAACACCAATGTTCTTCTCAGTTGCTTTGACTAGAGTCACCCAGAGTCATGTCCCTCCCCTCGGGCAGTCCATATTCCATGACTGGTGCCCGGCTAACTTAGGAACGTAAAGCCCTGGCTCCCTCATCCCAGCTTCTGATACTCACGGTGCTCTTTCAGATTCAAAACTCCTTTGGGGTTGACTAAGGCCTTCTTTGAGACGCAGCCTAACTTCTTCAGCCCAAGCCTGTTGCCTTCCCTTCCCTTGTACACACGGCAATTTCAAGAGCACTCCCTAATAATGCTCTGAATGCTCATTTTCACCTCAATTGCTTTCCAAGGGACTCCCCCAACCCATTGTAATTGGAACTGGACATGGTCTGAGAAAATAGAGATAATGGTGAGATTTTGAAACCACATCACCTATACCACAGTGGCCATGAAGATCACATCACAGGTAGGTTGAGCTCATACAGCCCTTTGCGCAGGCAATCAGAGTAACTATATGAATATTAATTTTTTTATTAGAGATAAAATAGGATACTAGCCCAGTGGACACAAGTTCACTGGCTAGGATAATATGTCAGGTATTTGAAAATACGGAAAACAGAAACTATACGTACTGTCAAATTGAGTGGCTGTGGCTAAGCTCAAATAACTTGTAGAAAACAAAACAAAAGAGAGAGTATAAGTGTAAAAGCTCTAACACCTCCTGTGTGGCAAATAAAGAAGCGCTCATCTGCTATAACTGTGGGCATAGAGAGCTAGGATAAGATCAAGAACTTCAACATAAAAATACCAGAACTCCAAGCAGGATCAAACTTGTAACCTAGGCAGCTCTGCTGTAATGGCTGAAAAAGATGGGAACTTAACAGGTGGGATGAGAGCATCTGAACTGGTGCACCTGAAGATCTGGAAACCTCAGTTCTCCTAGCAAGACAACAAATACCTTCCCGCCTTAGAATCTGTCCTCTACCCCCTGCCACCTAGGTCAGCATGGCCTAACTGGAGAAGTGTTCATCTATGTGATAGTTAATTTTATATATCAAAACATTTGGCTAAACATTATTTCGGGATGAGATTAGCCTCTGGATCCATAGCCTGAGTAAAGCAGGTAGCCTTTCCCTTTTGCTTTCACCCAGTGGTGACCACTGCATGAGCTGTTGAGGGCCTGAATAACACAAAAAGGGAGGGAAAGAGAATTCTCTCTGTGTGTCACCTAATTGATTGAACTGGGGCATCAGTTTTCTTCTGTCCTCAAACTAGAACATCAGTAAAGCCTTTGGACTTGGACTGGAACTACACCACCAGCTTCTTTGGGTTTTCAGCCTGCAGGTGACAGATAGTGAAACTTCTTAGCTTCCGTAATGACATGAGCCAATTTCTCATAGTAAATTGAATACACACCATTAGTTCTGTTTCTCTGAAGAACCCTAATAATGCAGTCTGTTATGAGAGGAAAGGAACTATAACCTCCACATGTGTTGCAGGAGCTAACCCATATGTGCCAACAGGACCAGAGGAGTATACAAGACACTGGACCGTACCCTCACAGAACTCATATTCTAATGAAGGGAGGAAGATATGAGAAAATAAAAAAAATAATTAGGCTAATTATATAGTAAGTTAGATATTAATGAACTGTGGAACAGAAAATAAAAGAGGGTAAGTGGATAAAGATTGGAGTACAAGGAACTGCAATTTTTAAAAGGGTAGTGAGCCCCGGCTGGGGTGGCTTGGTGGATTGAGCACTGAACTGCAAAGCAAAGGATCACCAGTTCAATCCCCAGGCAGGGCACATGCCTGGGTTTTGGGCCAGGTCCCCAGAAAGGGGCCATTGATGTTTCTCTCCCTCTCTTTCTCCCTCCCTTCTCCTCTCTCTAAAAATAAACAAATAAAATCTTTTTAAAAAAGCATAGTGAATTTAAACTTTACTGAGGTAAGGAGTTGAAGGCATTAGTACCAGCTGAATACCTGGGGCAAAAACAGCCTGATTATATGGAAAAGACACTGAACCAGTCCTAAGATAAGATAATTCCTGGCCTGTTAAAGGAAAACAAAGAAGACAGAGAAAGAATGGTCAATGACACAGGAAGAGAGACAGAGAAGGTGATGTTCTAGAAGCCAACAGAAAAAAAATGTCTGTGAGAGGGGGAATATCAGCTGTGTAAAATTTTACTGACTGTCCAGATGAGAAGTGACCAATAGATTTAGCATTACCTAAGTTCTTGGTGACCTTACAAAAGCAAAGAGTTATCAAGGCAATAATTAAATAGAGTGGGTTTAAGAGACAATATAAGAAAAGTAAAAACAGAAGAGACAACAGATTCTAGGAATTTTGCTGTATATGGAAACTGAGAGTCCTTGGGAAGTGGGCTTAAAAGAGTTTATTGTTTGGCTTTGTTTTCTGTTTGTTGGTTTGGTTTATTGGTTTTATTTTTTGTTTGTTTGCTTTTTGTTTTAAGATGAGGAATACCAGTGGTTTCTTTACAGAAGGAACAATCCAGTGAAGAAGGGAGAAAATTAATGATATAAGAGAGAAAAGGGGAATTGTTGGAACAATGTGTTTTGGTATTGAGGGGAGATGGCATCTAATAGCCACAAGGAAAGATTGGCTTTAGATAAGAACAGGAATGCAACACGGCTGAACTATGGTAAGAGAAATTCTTTGCAGTGTAGTATGAACCATAACATCTTTATTCCTGAAATGTCACATTCACCTGATCTTTCTGTGTTTCATGTTATCACTGGTCTTATTTTTTCAATATACTGGTGGACATATTTTCCTGAAAGAGTCCTTAGTATGAGCACAGGCATTCCTTGGTCTGCTCTTATTAATCCTCACCTGATTAATGAATTTTACTTTAAGCATTCGATCTGTGAAATGATAGAAATATTTTAATTTTTTTCTTTGACCCAGTGATTTCAGGAATCCCTCTTTTTGTGTGGGTCTTCCCATTTCACTCTCTTCTGTGGGATATGATCTGCCCCACTGTAGCTAGTTCAAAAACTTACTATTACAAGTAATCTTAGTTTCAGTCCTTAAACTCAGTCATGCAAGAAATGTAAAAATATATATTACTTCCTTTATGTGCATTAAGCCTACTTAAATTCAACCCTAAGCTTTCATCCCATTAAACCAGGAGAACATTCAGTTTCAGTCTTAAAAGGGACCTTTTCTCTACTAGAGCCTTATGTGATATGCTTCTTCCTCTCCCGTCTTACTCCTTCCCTTCTCCCCCAGACAAGCAAACAAACAAACACACAAACAACAAACAAAAACCCAACCAGAATATGAACTTCAGTTTTTATTTGCATAGGATTTTGCTGACATGGAGTCCCTTGGGCAGGGGTAGACCCGTGCATTCCGCACAGTAGTTTTCTCTGAGATCCTGTGGTCTTCCAGTGGCGTGCCCCAGAGGAGAATACCACCAACCAAAGGGGAACGAATTTAGCTGCTTTCCAGAATCCAGGCATCCCCTGTTCTCCAGTGGCCACTTCCTTAGGCCTCCAAATTATTCTTTCTCTTCTCCTCCTCAGTCCGTTTAGACTTTCACTTTTATAAAATATGGCAACAAGCACACCTATGTCTTCCGGTAGTTCCTGCTTCCTTCCTGGACTTCAGGATTGTGTTACAGGCAGAATAGGTTCTAGCTGGCTTCTTTAAATGAGATACGGAAGAAAAATAAGGACAGCATAACATAAAATGGTACCTCAAAAAAGTATCCTGCCACAAATTATGTTTTTCTCCATGGAAATATAAACATGTATATTGAATTTGAATTAAAAATAAATTCACTCTTCTTACACAGAAATATGAAGTTTTGTAGTTTCTAATATTATTACATTTCCATGTTCCAAGGATTTTTTATTATACAAGCCTTTTCATACTTGCTTCCACCTTGGTAGAGAAAACAAGGTTTGCTAAAATTATCTCTTGTTCAATCATTTTGACCCTTTACTAGAACTTTCCCTTGAAAACAGACCCACCCACTCTTCTAAGAGTTTTACTTAAACATGCTTACATATAAAAAAATTAGACTATAAATAACATTAGCTTATTTATTTATTATTTGTCTAATTACTATTTAGTTTATGACCATATCACCATAAGTAATACTTAAGGATTTAAATATCTGGTTCAACATGATTTTATCATTCAATACAAATACTCTTTTCATCCCTTGAGGCATATTGACAACTTTATTATAATTAAAATATATAACTTACATTGAGTTACTGAAAATTAGTACTTGATCATAGCTTTTCATTCAATAAAAATTTATGAATTTAGTCACAATCATATCTGTGTAGCAAAAATTTAATTGTATATACATACAAATATACTTTTGTCTTCTTATTCTCTCAACCAGTTCTTAACTTACATCTAGAAAGGACATATAGTTGTCTAAATAGATTTGGGTGAATAAAACTATATTGATATTCAGAATAATTTGGAATTTAAGGAATAAAAATGTTAAAATATTAAAATTAAATAAACATTAAAACACTTTTCCTTATTATTAGAAAATATCTAGTATGTGGTCATTAGTCCTTTTTGACAACCTAAAGTAACAAACAATATTGTACCTAAAATTATAGCATTCTGATTCAGTTCTCTCAGTTTAATAAAATTGTTGAATACATGCTATCTAAGCAATTTAAGAACCTAGCATATATCTGTGCTTTCTTTATAACTGAATTCTGATATAGGGATCCTTTATATTTAAAGGATATATATTTATATATCCTTTACAACATGTCTCTATGGCTTGTTTTCTGTATTGAAAAGGGAATGGACAAATAAAATTATTTTCTAGATAATTAGCAAATATGTACCATAAATAGTTTATTTAAGCATTTTAAATCAAGATATTTAAAGATTATTTTTAGAAAAAAATCACATGTGGAATACAAACCTAAAGGACAAAAAGAAGCATTAACTTCCTGAGTAATTATTATTTTGTCAGGTGTATTTTTCATATATATGAACATAGTTATTTATATTTATTTATTTTTAGTATACCTTTACTTTTTTAAAGTACTCTTCAGTTTGTGAGAAGCTATGGGTCATTTTAGTAATAGTAACATGCTAATATGTATTAACAACTTATAATAAACATACTTACAAATCTATTTCCAAAGATCCATAGTGGTTTTTGAATTCCACTTGAAATTAAGCAAACTAATGAAAAGATTGGTGAAAAATGACTCTTTTAAAGCTGATTTTTAATAAGAAAAATACACTTATTAGAAGTCATTGTATTTTACCAAGTCGTGTATGTGTAAGTTGATGTCTTTCAACTACATTTGGCCTATTGTCCTGCACAGAAAACCAAGTGCATGAGTTTCCTGCATCATGCAGTCAGCCATCCACTCACTTCATTTTGTCTCGATTTAGAAGACTTTCTATGAGTTCAGTCTTTCTTCTCCATTCCAGCAATTATTTTGGGCAGGGATGAGAACCTATTCCTCTTTATATCTTCCAAGTACCTAGACCAGGGCCTTCCACAAAGTGGGAGTGCTGATGGCAGTAGCGGCGGTGATAGTAGCAGCAGCAGCAGCAGCAGCAGTACTGGTAGGAGCAGTACTAGCATATCTTATGCCTGGGAAGTGAAGTGGAGAAAAAGAAGTCGGGCCCCCCACTTCTCCCAGACTACTAGAGGATAAAAACAGAACATTAGATTCATTCTGACAGTTTTTGTTTAGGGCTAGAATTAGATGACAGATGTATTGAACATAAATAATGACTGATGATATTCACAAAACAGTTTAGTATGTGCGTGTGAGCCTCATAAAATTGTAGGGATTCCAAAGTCTAACAGTCCAGCCTGATGTTTATTATTAATAAATGGTGATGAGCGGTGAAATAGAAGACCCCATTTGTACACATGCATGCATTTGACAAGTTTTTATTGTGCTTGTTTTGGTACAGATTATAATAAACAAGACAGGGAGAAAGAGGAAGAGAGTGTGCAGATAAAAAGACGTAAACAATGGGATAGAGGGTGTCCAACCTTTGGCCCGCAGACCGCATGCATCCCAGGATAGCTATAAATGCAGCCCAACACAAAATCATAAATTTACTTAAAAAATTATGAGATTTTTTGTGTGATTACATGTCACAATGTATTTAATGTGTGGCCTGAGACAACTCTTCTTTTTCCAGTGTGGCCCAGAAATGCCAAAAGGTTGGACAGCCCTGGGAACAGGGGAACTACTTTCCAGAGTAAAGGAAGGGACATAAGGTGATTTTATAAGTGTGTAAACATATAGAAGTAAAAATTTCTGCAATCTTTTAAAATGTATTGGATGGTTAATCACAATGTGCCAATAAAGAATAATACAACAGATGTGCTCTGGCAGCTGCTAAAAAATCTGTTGTTTTGTGGAACCACATCCTCCATATTTATTGGTTAATTATATCCGTGCCTATTGATGGAAATCATAGACTCTGGCTTCCCCAGAGCCTCAGTTATGGTAATTAGTTCAATATATAGGCACACGGAATTCACTGCATCTGTGTGTACCCTCAGCACACACACGTCCTCAGCACACGGGATACACATATTATTTTGTAATTTGAGTTTTCCTTTATGTGTACAGATACACCAATTTGTAACTAATCATGCAAATGTAGTTACCTTTCCAGTAATTTTTAAGATATTTTCTTCTATTATTTGCATTTAATTTTCTTTATGTCCTTTCAAAGTATTTGCGGAATCTTTGTATTATAAGGTTTAAGGAGGAGGATGAGAACCGGTCATAGCAATCTGAATAATATTGCCAGCAATACTTGTAAGGACACCCAGCAGATTCTAACAACAATCCTTTTGTACAGATCCACGTCTATTTTAAAAAATTAAAAGGAACCATTGCCTTTTCTTAGTTTTGCTTTTTTTTACTTGATGTGTCAATATATGTGCACATCCTCTGAAAAAAATTTCATATGCTTTTATGCTTCACTTTTATATATCCCTTTTATTACAACCTAAGTTGTAAAAAGTTAAAAGTTGTGAAGTTAAAAATAATGTTAGTACATTTAGTAGCATGGGCACACCAACTCTTCTCCTCTAGGACTGAAGTTGAGACGGAAGTGACTGGACAGGAAGCTCTGCGTGGGGAATGCCCTCGCTGCTTGGTGTGATTCGTAACCGTCTCCAGAATCTGCACCAAAGACCATGTCACTAAAACAGCTTCATGGAAATGCCACTTCCCTCCACAGCCTTCACTGCTCAGCTTTATGTCACTGTACACACATAACAGACTTGTTACTAAAAACAGTCTGAGGCCATATGAGTACCAGTCATAGTTAGAATATTTTACTGTCATTTCTTTTTTAATTCCAAGTTTAGCGAAAACTTAGTTTTAAACCTGGGACGACAGTATTTTTTTTTTTCTGCAGTAGAAGACTTGTTTATTCCCTATAAGAAGCAAATTTTATACGTATCATGTTGTTGGTTGCTATTACATTGTGGCAACTAGCCCTGGCTGATGTGGCTCATTGGATTGAGTGTCGCCTGCAAACCAAAGGGTCGCCAGTTTGAATCTCAGTCAGGGCACAGGCCTGGGTTGCGTGCCAGGTCCCTCGTAGGGGGTGCACGAGAGGCAACCACACATTAATGTTTCCCTCTTTCTCCCTCCCTTCCCCTCTCTCTAAAAAATAAATAAATAAAATCTTTTTAAAAAATGTGGCAAGTCTGTGCATGACTTCACAGACTTTGTGTCCATCTGTTACATTATAGACACATGAGAAGGAACTGGAGATGTGGCAGGTTAGAATATTATGGCAGTATATTGTTGCCCTTTGGCCTGCCCTAATCAGATGTTTCAATGTGAAGAACTTAATATATTGATTAAATATTTCTTGAGTGTTTAAATACTAAAGGATCTCACAGAATACACAAAAGTGAGAGATCCAGAATTTAAATGACATCTCAATGAACTAGAATGACTATTATAAGCACTGCAGAAAACAATCCCAAAGAGAGGCAAAACATAAGGTATCCAACATATTTTAAGATACCGCCACCATTATCATCTCCAGAAAAGCAGTTATCCTCTCATGCTATCACTTCAGATCTAATATTCGGTTTACTATTTTTAATTTGGGTATGATATGACATGAACTCTAATATACAAAAAAGGTTAAATTGAGGAGGGCAGGCCCACAGCCCATCACCTTTCTCACACCTACATGCAGATGGTCTACCCCAATTACACAAAAAGCACTTATGGAGTCTAAAGAAACACATCAGGACATTGTTTCCAAGGACCCTATTATTACATCTGCATGTTTTAGGGCAAGACTTAACTGGTCCAAATCAAGCCTGCCATTTATTATATTGGTACAGATGTGACAGCTATACTGAGAGACTTCTTGGAGATGGAATACAAAGAAAATGAAAACTTCGATAAGTACTCAGATGTGAAGAGAGAAGAAAGTAGAGTTTGAAAATCTACATGAAACATCTGCCTAACATGAGGCTCTGGCTAAAGACTGAAATGTCTAGGGAGCAGCTCGATTGATGCATTTAGTGGGTAGGGCAAAGATATCACAATTTTCTCCAGGGTCTGTTTTTCTTCTTCTTTAAACAAAAGGCTCATTAAGGTTTGCATTTTAAGGGGAAACAAGCTAAACAACAATAATTAACACTTATCAAGTACTTACTATATGCCTATAATTATACCAACTGTTTGACTTAAGTTATCTCATTTAGAGCTTGTAACAATCTGTGTGATAAGGGTGCTGTCAGTCTCCTTTTGCAGAATATTAAATTGAGAAAAATAATAAAGGATTCTATTTAGAATTTAAAAATATTTCGACCTATTTTCCATGATTTGGAGATACAAGACAATCGTTTTGCTTTTAGCATTACCTCCCTTATTAAACACATTCAACAAATGTAGGTATGTCTTTGTTGATATGTTCCTGATTTATTTCCTTTTAAACTATGAGAATTCTGTTAAAGTACACAAAACTTACAGTCTCATAGAGAAAACTATCAACCTAATTTTTAAGGAAAGAAATATTTTTGGTTGTTCTTATATTTTTGATTTTGTTGTTCCTCACTCCATCTTAAGAGAAAACTGGATTTAAACACCAATAGATTTGATTTTAAATCTTAATATGTGGGTTTGAAGTATATTTAGTTAGCAAAATCTCTCATCTCTTGTTTTCAAGTCTTTCTCAAAACTTAAAGTATTAATAAAATATAGCTTAAAAGCTATCTAAATGTAAGAATATATATTTCATAAATATATAGCTTGTATATTACATATATTATATGTATATTAAAATATAGATATTATTATGTAACTAAATATTATATTACATATACTTATATAAGATGTGTTATACATATTCTATAATGTAGAATATATATACAGAATTTATATATATATGTATATATATATATATTCCTCACCCAAGGGGAGGCTCAATGATTTCAGAGAGAGGGGAAGGTGGGGAGAGAAATATCAGTGTAAGAAACATTGATTGATTGCCTCTCACATGCACCCCAGTCCAGGGCCAAACCTGCAACCTAGGTATGTGCCCTGACTGGGAGTTGAATCCGTAACTTTTCGGCTTACAGGGCGATGCTCCATCCAACTGAGTCACACCAGCCAGAGTGAATATATTTTTGTAGTTTGGTCAATGATATTAACACAACATATTTTTATAATGAAGTACATTTAGGAATAAAATACCTAAAATTCTGTTCTCCATTTAATTACTTACTACTTACTACTTAAATTATGAGTTTTATTTAATTTAATTTTCTAAAGCTTTTATTTATTTATTTTAGAGAGGGGAAGGGAGGGAGGAAGAGAGGGAGAGAAACATCAATGTGCGGTTGCCTCTCACAGGGCCCCTACTGGGGACCTGGCGCATAACCCAGGCATGTGCAGTGACAGGAATAGAACCGGCAACACTTTGGTTTGCAGGCGGGACTCAATCCACTGAGCCTTACTAGAAAGGGTTTATTTTTTTTTTTTAAGTTGGGTAATTGGTGAAAATTGTTCTTATTTTCCTGAAAAAAGGGGGTGCTTATCTTAAAATTCTTTAAAGTTCCTACCAATACTAAAATCTAAAATTTTTTAATTTCATTGAATCAACTTTAAAAAGTGAACATAATAGGAAGAAAAAACCGAAGTAACAATACTTATATCAGACAAAAGAGATTTCAAAACAAAGGCCATAAAAAGAGACACAGAAGGACACTTCATAATACTCAAGGGAAGAACCCGTCAAGAACACATAAACATTGTAAATATATATGCACCCAACACAGGAGCACCCAAATGTATAAGGAAAATCATGGAGGACTTCAAGAAAGATGTAGACAGCAAAACACTTATAGTAGGGGATTTTAACACTCCACTGTCAACAATGGACAGATCTTCCAAACAAAACATCAACAAGGATATTGTGGAACAGAATTACGCATCACATCAAATGGACTGAACCTTTCATCCCAAAGAAGCATATACATGTTCTTTTCAAATGCACATGGAACATTTTCAAACATAGACCACATGATGAGACACAAAACAAGCCTCAACAAATTCAAAAAAATTGAAAACGTATTAAGCATTCTTTCAGACTACAAGGGCTTGAAACTAGAAATCAATCTCAAGGAACTCAAAAACATTCAAATTCATGGAGACTGAATAGCATGCTATTACAGTGAATGAGTTAATAATGAGATTAAGGAAGAAACCAAAAAGTTTCTGAAACAAATGAAAATTAACACACAACAGCCCAAAACCTATGGGATGCAGTGAAGGCAATCCCGAGAGGGAAGTTCATAGCAATACAGGCCTACCTAAAAAAGATAGAAACATTTCAAATACACAACCTAACCCTACATCTACAAGAACTGGAGGAACAGCAACAAACAAAGCCCAGAGTGAGTAGAAGGAAGGAAATAAGCGAGATCAGAGCAGAATTAAATGACATAGACACTATAAAAGACCAAAAGATCAATAAATCCAGGAACTGGTTCTTTGAAAATATAAACAAAATGACAAGCCTTTAACCAGACTCACCAAGAAAAAAGGAAAAGGACCCAAATAAATAAAATGAGAAGTGAAAGAGGGGAAATTACAACTGATAACACAGAAATACAAAGGATTGTAAGGAATTAGTACAAACAACTATATTCCAAGAAATTTGAAAACCTGGGTGAAATGGACAAATTTCTAGAAATATATAATCTTCCAAAACTGAATCAAGAAAAGCAGAAAGCCTGAACAGACTGATAACAGTTAGTGAAATTGAAGCAGTAATCAAAAAATTCCCAACACACAAAAGCCCTGGACCAGACAGTTTTTCAGGATAATTTTATAAAACATTTAAGGAAGAATGAACTCCTATCCTTCTCAAACTATTCCAAAAAAATCCAAGAGGAAATACTTCCAAACTTTTTTTATGCAGCCAGCATCATCTTAATCCCAAAACCAGATACAAACAAAAAAAAAAAAAGAAAGAAAACTATAGGCCAATATTGCTGATGAACATAGACACTGAGATCCTCATCAAAATACTGGCAAGCTGCCTCCAACAATACATTAAAAATGTCATACACCATGATCAATTGGAATTCATCCGAGGGATGCAAGGATTGTACAATATTCACAAATCAATAAATGTAATACATCACATAAACAAAAGGAAAGACAAAAACTACATGATCATATCAAAAGACATAGTAAAAGCATTTGTTAAGGTACAGCATCCATTATGATAAAAATACTCAGCAAAGTGGGAGTAGAGGGAGCATTCCTCAACATAATAAAGCCCATATACGAGAAACCTACAGCCAACCTCATAGTCAATGGGCAAAAACTAAAAGCTTTCCCACTAAGATCAAGCTTTTAGTTTGAAATGAAATATCAGAAGCAGAAATTAAGGGGAAAAATCCCATTTGCTATAGCAACGAGTACAATAAAGTACCTAAGAATAAATCTAACCAAGAAGATAAAAGACCTCTACTCAGAAAACTACAGAACACCGAAGAAAGAAATTAAAGACACAGATAAATGGAAGCATATACCGTGTTCACAGAGTGGAAGAATTAACATGATCAGAATGTCCATCCTATCCAAAGCAATTCATAGATTCAATGCAGTCCCTATTAAAATACCAATGACATATTTCACAGATATAGAAGAAACATTTCAAAAATTTATATGGGATCATAAACAACCCCAAATAACCTCAGCAATTTTGACAAAGAAGAACAAAGTAGGAGGGATCACAAAACCTGATATCAAACTGTACTACAAGGCTGCTGTAATCAACATAGTCTGGTACTGGCATAAGAACAGACACATAAGAATAGATCGATGGAACAGAATGGAGGACCCAGACATAAACCCACGTCTCTCTGGTCAATTAATATTTGATAAAGGGGGCAGGAGTGTAAACTGGAGTAAAAATAGCTTTGTCAACATATGGTGTTGGGAGATCTGGACCGCTACATGCAAAAAAATGAAATTTGACCATGAACTTACACCATACACAAAAATAAACTCAAAATGAATAAAAGACTTAAATATATGTAATGACACCATAAACTTCCTAGAGAGAGCATAGGCAGGAAAATTTCAGATATCCCATGCAACAATATTTTCACTGATATGTCCCCTTGAGCAAGGGATATAAAGGAGAGAATAAACAAACAGGACTACATCAAATTAAAAAGTTTCTTCGTGGCTAAAGAAAACATCAGCAAAATTAAAAGGGAACCAACCATTTGGGAAAATATATTTGCCAATACCTTGGACAAGAGTTTAATCTCCAAAATAAATAAAGAACTCACATGACTCCACTCCAGGAATACAAACAATCCAATTAAAAAATAGGCAAAGGACTTGAACAGACACTTCTCCAGGGAAGACATACAGAGGGCCCAGAGACATATGAAAAGATGCTCAGCATCGCTAGCCATCAGAGACATGCAAATTAAAACCACAAGGAGATACCACATCACACTGGTGAGAATGGCCATAATAAACAAAGCAAACAACAAGTGTTGGAGAGGATGTGGAGAAAAGGGAACCCTAGTGCACTGATGGTGGGAATGCAGACTGGGGCAGCCACTGTGGAAAACAGTATAGAATTTCCTCAGAAAACTAAAAAATGGTACTGCCTTTTGTACCTGGCAATTCCACTGCTAGAATTATGCCCTAAGAACCCTGAAACACCAATCCAAAAGAACCTAGGTACCTTAGTGTTCATAGCAGCACAATTTTCAATAGCGACGTGCTGGAAATAGCCTAAGTACCCATCAGTACATGAGCAGATCAATAAACTGTGGTTCATTTACACAATGGAATACTATGCAGCAGAAAGAAAGAAGGAAGTCTTACCCTTTAGGAGGACAGCATGGGTGGAACTGGAGAGTATTATGCTAAGTGAAATAAGCCAGGTGGTGAAAGACAAATACCATATGATCTCACCTATAAATGGAATGTAATCAACGAAACAAACAAGCAAGCAAAATAGAACCAGAGACGTGGAAATAATGAACAAACTGACAGTGACCAGAGGGGAGAGGAGAGGGGAATAATGGGGAAAGAAGGGGAAGGGTCAAGTCAAGGAACATGTATAGAGGACCCAGAGACAAAGGCAATGGGGAGGGGGGGTGGAATTGAATGTGGGAGGTGGGGGGTGGGTGGGGCTGGGGAAAGTAATGGGGGAGAAATGGGAGAAACTATAGTTGAACAACAATAAAAAAGTTAACAAAATAAAAAATAAACATAATATAACCTAGTTATAGTAAGAGACAATCCTACTTTAAAACATTACTCTTGCCTTATTACCCTGCCAAATTCTCTTGAACTAATTTTTTTGGTACTTTTAATCATCTGTGATATCAGGAAATGGATAAGAGTACCAATTTGAGCTCTTATACTTAAACACATAGACATAACATCTATGAATATAGGCTCATATCAATAACACATGAATAATAATGTCTTCTCAGGTGACTTTGAGAGTTAAATGAAATGAGTGTGAGAAAGTGTAACAATAATACAAATGTAAAGTATTATTACCCTACCTGAAATTATAACTTGGCCCATCAAGTTATTGATATTAAATCGAGATTTAATTTCCACTTGCCCTAATACAGATAATATTGAAATGCACACTCTAATCAGCAGCAGTGTAGGAGTAGGGTCTGTTTTGAGCCTGGATCACTTACTTGATTGCAATTGCACAAACACTGACTCTGTACAATGGCCATGGGGAGACCACCAAAGGCTAGAGATACATTATGTTGTTCCTCATATTTCTTTAAAATTGATAAAGTTTAAACTTAGGTGATGGTGAAATTGATGCCCTTAAGCCTACCTGCACCTTACACTGAATACTGGTCTTCGAAAAATGAATGTATTTAGATCTGTTTTAGATCGAATGACGATTCTTTTTCTTAAGAGTATATAAAGTTCTGAAATCTGATAATCCAGTACTTATCCAATGGTTTCTTTTTCCACTATTTACCACTAAGGACCCAGAGTAGGCTGACTCTAACAAGGACAGTATCCTAATTTTGGTATTATTACATGTATCATTCTTCATCTAATCTCAATTTCCTACAAATAGATTACATAGAAAGAAATTAAATCATTCAATAATGAGTACTGTATAAAAATAAATAAATCAGAACATTTTAAATAAGTGGAATCTAGACAAAATAATACAAACAAAAGGAAGTAAAGAATTATAAATAAATAAACACCAGAAATCTGTTGTTTCAGAGGAGAAGGGTAATATCAAGTTTTTGGTTATGAATTTTTAAAACCTAGTGAAATCATATCCTCTTTAGAGCAGGAACAAACATAAAAACAGAAAAGGTAAAACTATTGAACTTAGGATTATGGTCTCTAATTGAACTTTGAGTACTACACACTCCAGTTTCTACAAAATTTTAACCTTAGCCCCAAAGTAGGCAGAACTTGGGTGGGAGTGGAGGGAAGAAAGGTCAAAATAAAGAAATTAAGAAGCAGAATAAGAGAAAAAATATATTTCTGGGTTAAAAAATAATATCAGAAATAAAGAATAAAAATGAGGAGTGATTAAGAGTTTAAAAGAATTATAAGAAAAATGAATAAAATGGGAAGCAAGCAAAAACATTCAATATATGAAAGATTTACATCCCCAAAGAAGAAAAATAAAGTAATAGACATAAAAATCTAGTAAAGGTGTAAGTCAAGGAATCTTTCCCAATATGAAAAGAAGACTTAGATAACATATTGAAAGCTCATGCTGCAGCCCAGAGAAAGCTGACCAGAAATAACAATGCAAAGATCTATCACAACAAAATTATAATATTTGAAAGATGAATTAAATATTTTGGTAGTAGCCAAATCAAATATCAAATCACTTATTATAGAAATAAAAAATAGTTTTGCTTCTGGCTTCTCCACAGAAACCTTGAAATCATAAATGCAGTGGAATAAAACCTACAAAACTTTCAAAGACAGAAAGAAAGACCTATATGCTGAATATTAAAAGCAGTCTACCCATCATTGTGTACATACAGGCAGCAGATAAATAGTTTTTAATGTGCTGAACTCACAGTATATTTTTCCCATAAGCCCTCTACAGTATTCTACCAGAAGATGAGCTTCCACCAACCAAGATAAAACTGAAAATCTAATAAAATAACTGGTTCTGAACATTGTTGTTACACATGCATATCAAGTGAAACAAATAAACCACAGGGTGAAATAATCTTAGACTTAAAAGAAAAGGCACAAAAAAATAAGAGAACAGAACTAATATCAAACATTCTTATTGTATGAGTAAGAGTAGATGAGATAAACTGTTATATTAAAAATAAATACTTTCATATCTGATATCAAAGGAAAATCCAACTCCATATATTTACTGCATAAGAGACTCCTCCAAAAACACTAATTGGGAGTGGCCAAAAAGGTAGTCACAATATTATCAGACAAAAAAACAAAGCAGAAGTTATTTTAATCTCTGACAAGGTTGAATTTAAGCAAAAAAGGCATTAAATGAAAAATAATAATAATATGGGCACTGTATAATGCTAAAAGATGCGCCTCACAGTGAAGTCACATACCAAATAACATACAGAAAGCTCACTCACACCGGTAAATGATCAAAAGCTAAAAGTGCTGAAGAGGTTTAAATGAACTATAAAATGCTCATAAGGTATAATTAAAATAACTAATTTTTACATTCCTGGATAAATTAGGAGCTGTGTATAATGTAGTCATCAGTACTTTTTGGTTACAAGTAACAGAAATTCTGCTGAACAACTTAAGACAGAGGCAGCATTTGTTAGAAGATACACAACTGCGGCCGGGCTTCAGTGAAAATAAGCACAAAACGGAGGTGCTGCCAGCTCTAGCTTGGTCTCATCTCTGCTTTTTCTTCTCTTTCTGCAGAGCAGATCTTTCTCTGAAGTGGAAAACCATTGCTGGCAGCAACCTGAGAGCCTCTCATTTGTTCAATTAGAAAGGGACTAAATTGCTTTCTTTGACACCCTTCAAAATCCTAAAAGATCCTCAAGAACAGTTCTTAATGATCCAACTTTAAAAGGAGCCTATTTCTGGGCCAATCTACTGTGGCCCACCTTAGGTTTTCCCCCTAAAATAATCACTGTGAGCAGAGAAGTGAGGAAACAGAAGTGAGGAAAAGGAAGGGTCCTAGATAACGTCAATAGTTCAAACAAGGAGGTAAGAAATAAAACTCATGGTATGTCTGGAAAGTGGGGATTTAAAGTGAAGCATGAATAGCGTGCCAATGCATGAATTTAAATACTTTTTTTTAGTGTGAAATCTCCTTGTTAAATGGTCCCCAACTATGACTTGTTTCCTTAACTTTTCTTGCTGCTTATTTAAAAAAGGGAGTCTGAAAGAGTGAACGATACCTTTCTACAATGAAAACCTGTAATGCAAAAAGCCATTTGTCGGGGGTTTTAGTGTGTTTGTTGTAGAATTATTGCTGATTCTTCGAACTTTCTGGCATCATCAGGCATATAACTCTGCAGCTGGCGATGCGGTTTATCCATACTTCTTTTGACTGTCTAAGGCAGCCTTAACTTGACACTGGCCACAAGATATCTCAGCCCCCAGCGCAATGACAACTTGGAAGAAACTCATGAGGCTGCTGGTTCGTTGCATAAAGATGTAAAGGACAAATTTATTTTTTTCCCTTTTTCTTTTAAATTTTATTGTTGTTCAAGTACAGTTGTCTGCATTCCCCCCCACACACACTACTTCCCTCAACCCCAGCCATCCCCACCTCCTTCCCCTGATTCCACCCCCTTTGGTTTTGTCCATGTATCCTTCATAGTTGTTCCTGAGAACCCTTCCCTCTTTTCACCCCATCATCCCTTCCCACCTCCCCTCTGGTTACTGTCCAGCAGAAAGAAAGAAGGAGCTCCTACCCTTTGCGACATCATGTATGGAACTGGAGAGCATTATGCTAAGTGAGGCCAAATTTCTTAAGCTCTTCTGACTTATTCTAGCTAGAACTCCAGCAACCAAAGTCAAATGGTTCAAGGGGTGGGAGGAAGCCACTACTGATAAAGGAGAGAATAATAGAACAGTGGCTTAACCAAAAAGATAGCTAAAAATAGTCCAGCCACTTTTCCGTATTTTTCCCTTAGTAAAATACATGCACATAAACACAGTATCTCTCTATATACCCACTATTTGCTCACACATAATCATGTCTGTATGTATGTTTGTATGTGTATTTATTTTGTATGTATACATATAAGTCCTTAATAGTAAAAAAAATGGTTTCTAAGTACCAGGATATATCATTCTATATACAAAGAAAAATGGGAATATTTTTCTATTTTCTTATTCCCAAATACAAGGGCAAACTTTAACAACATAGAAATAGGTCTTCCTACTCCTGATGTTCTGTGTTTATATAACAATAAAAATTAGTCTTCTGTTCGCCTTTTTGATGAATGTCTTTGGCCCTATTCAGTGGCCAAGGATCAATACCAATTTCCGGAGGTATTTATTTAAAGATTTGAGTGGAAGATATTGAAAAGGGCATAGAAAGCACTTTTTCATCCACTTTATTCACCCACATCCCACATCTTCACTGGAAAAATCTATCTTCATTTTTCTTTAAAAACAACCTGCATATTAACTTTCCTGTGAACTCAAGCCCTTACATTTCCACTTCATTCCATTAAGATTTATGCCACCCCTCTACTTAAACTAAATGTTTCTAAGGCTTACAGAACATTGACACACTCAGTTATAGAACAAAAGAAACTGGAATCAAAAGACTTGTGATTTAGCCTGAGGGTCACCTAAATTCCTTTGGTGAATTTTGTGGTCTTGATTATTATGTGATCACACCCATACACACACACAAACACACCACTTGATTATTTTAAAAATACAATCTTTTCAAGGCAGCCTCACAAAAGAGGAACCGATCTCATTCTTTTAGATCCTGACACTATGAAATATATACAATTTAAAGAAAAGTTAAAAGTACTAAGGCTCTAATGGTCTAAATTAATCTACAGAGAATATTCTCTTGGCCTCAAGGATCTTCATGTCAGAATGAATCCTTCCCAGGATCCTAGGAATTCAGGCTATTCCATGGGCAAGAAAGGGGTGGAAAATTGAGAGTTTCCATCTTAATTTTGAGTTCTTAATAAATTTCATGTATTACTAAATGCTACACAATATATAGTTTCATTTAATATTTGCAATAAACGTTATTATTCCTATTTTTCAGATACAACAATAGAGATCATGTAGCAGGCCCAAAGTCACAGAGGCAATTTTGGCCAAGCCTAGTGGCATATGTAAGTTTTGTGGCCTTTCATTTTTTGTGGTTCTAACATAGAGAAAAATGCAGGTAGGTTTTATCTCCAAGTAACCTTTTCATGTGACCTCTTGCCTTCTGTTTGAATATTCTCTTTGTACATTTTAGAAATATATTTGTTATCAATTAGTCAATGTATTAATAAAAATAAAAGCTGCTAAAAGAAATTAGACACTATTCTTGATCTCAAAATATTTATAGAGTTAAGATGAAAAGATAAAACTTAATTATTTGAAAAGTTGAATAAGAGTATAGAAACAATAATTGAAACACCTTAAAATTCTACCAGCCATTGACCTTATAATTTATTACCAAATCATTTATACAGTCAGCCAATAACATTTAATATATCCCCTATCTTCATGCAAATTCAACTCATTTATTCAACAAACATTTTTCAGTACCTACTAGGCAATTTGGAGTCAACTACTCATACAAGATAGACTCTCCCTACTAGAAATTTACAATTTGTGCATTTATCTCTGTGATTTTTATAATATAATATGAAAATTATAATTTTAGTAGGTAACCAACCTAATTGTAGGGAATTTTGACAACAAAATAGCTGTTGATATTTGCTATTCTAGATTCAATCATCATTTAAAAACCTTTTTCAGATAACCTGCCTTTCACTGAATATTTCTGCATTATCATATCTCAGTATCTCTGCTCATGCTACTTATAAAGCATGAAATGCGTGTCCTCCCAGCCCTGGCTGGGTAGGTCAGTTGCTCAGTTGGTTAGAGCATTGTCCCAATACACCAAGGTTGTGGGTTTGATCCTAGTCAGGGCAATTGCATTAAAAAACAAAAATCAATGTTTTTCTCATCCTTCTCTCTCTCTCTAAAATCAATAAATAATGAAAAAGAAATTCTCCTCCTTCCACTTATAATGTTCAAAAAAGTTCTACCTGTCTTAGGATAAACACTATCAAATATCTCATATACAAGGTCTTTCCTAAAAAGTCCAGCCATTGTTAATATAACAAGAATAGTTTACATGACATCGATGTAACCTGGCAGCCAAGGAGAGTGGATTGGAATATGCATGTGTGAATAATGACAACTTCACTGTACTAGTCAGTGGGGGTGGTAGATGTTGTTAAGTGGGCACATGTACTGTGTGGCTCTCACATTCAAAATGAGTGAGTGAGCAATGAATCTGCATCAAATTTTGCATTAAGCTTGAACATTCCTCCGTGGAAACTATTAGGATGACTCAGAAGGCTTTCAGGGACAATGCAATGAGTGTAGTTCAAATAAAATTGTGGCACAAAGATTTCAAATATGGTCAAGAATCTGTTGAAAGCAATCTATGTTCTGGAAGGCCTGCAACAAGAACACCTGAGAATGTTGAACGTTTATGAGCTGCAGTCAACAAAGATCAGCAACAGACAGCGTGAGAACTAGAAGCTGATCTGCAGATTCCAAAAACTACTGTGTTGGAGATTTTGACACAGGATCTTGGCATGAAACATGTCATGGTAAAATTCATTCCTCAGTTTCTGCTACCAGAGCAGAAGGAACATCATGTGGCAGTTGCTAATGACTTGATTCAAACTGCTATCAATGAACCAGATTTCCTCAAGAAGGTCATAACTTTGACCTTCAATAAATGTCTCTATTTTTCATAGTACACTTTCTGGTTGTACCTCACAAATGTAAATTGTTATAATCTTTCCAGAAAGCTATTGGTCAATACACTATTCACTACCCTAAAGAATATTTATGAATTTTGATCAACTTTTAGGGATGGTAAATAAAAAGAAATGGGTAAAGATGCAAGTCAATATTATGTACAACAGTAAAACATTGAAAATAAGTACTTACAGAGTGAAATAAATCATTTTATTTTTTAATACTATCATATGCACATTTATTTTGAATTATGTCATTTTTTATTTAAGCCACAGGGGAGAAAATAAAGACAGAAAAAGACATGATTTATGCAGTGATGTTGATGTAGCCCAACACATAGCTTTGCCTCAGTATGTTTATGTCCCAAAGGAAATAGAATTTGGGGGAGAATTTGTTTTCCGACCGTCCCCTGAGCTAATTGGTAGGATCATTTTGCTCAGTGAATGTGGCATGGATTAATTCAATCATTAATACTAATAATATAAATATTTAAATATGAGAAAAATAAAAAGTTTAGTTTTAATGATATTACAGTATTTATGAGTGTGTGGCATAAGTAAGGATCATGAGTAATCTTGCTGGTGGAATTGTAGTTTTTTACATAAATTTCTTCAGGCTCCCTTTTTCTTCCCTCCCTCATTCCCAATGGAATCTAACCAGCATGACTAGCAACATTCTAGGGGAGGAAAAGTCAGGGGAGGGTCCAAAATGCATAACCAGACAAATGAAAGGTCAAGGGGTCTGAACCAGTGATGTATTATTAGTGGAGAAAAAGTCACCCTGGGGGAAGGTCCTTGTTTTCCCAGCTTCCCTGTTGCTAGGTGCCCAGGGCTTTCTTCCCTGGTGACCTTCTGTACCTGACCCATCATCTCTGTTCTGCTCCTGTCTAACTTCCTACCACCACACTTGGAACAGAAGTGAAAACAGTCATAAGATTTTGGGTAATTTTGATGGTCATGCAAATAAAATGTTTGACAGTTTTTATGTGCAGGGTAAGAGAAATCAACTGTTACTCAGGGTTTTTATTTGATTAATTAGAAACACTATTAAGTTTTCAGTCCATTGGAAAAATGGGGTGCGTGCTAGTTACTGAGATTGGAAAGACTGAAGGAGACCAGTTTTAGGGTTGAGGGCAGGGGACATCACAAATTTGGTTTTGAGAATTTTAAGTCTGAAATGCCACCTGAACAGCTAAGTGGGAACATAGCCTTCTGGGGTTCAGATGAGAGGTCCAAAATGAAGATAAAATCCTCATTGTTTTAAAGCATGGATGGTATCTAAATCAAAGGGATGGGTGTAGAGAAAAGGGGAGGTCTAAGAATTCAGAGTGCAGACCTATCCACAGCTAAGAAAAAGGTTGGGGATTTAGGGGAAGTGGGAAAGGAGGCAGAGGAGGAATGGCCAGCTGGGGAGAAGGAAATCAAGGAAAATGTGATGTCATAGAAGCCAAGAAAATAAAGAGTCAGGAAGAGTGGATAAGTGATCTACAGCGTACAATGTTGCTGCGTCGTTAGGTCATACGTGATGATAACAGAGAACAGACCATATCGTGGAGGTCCTGGGCAAGTTTGAAAATAGCAGCTGAGGTGGAATGATAGAGGAAAAAGGCTTTAGGATGGGTTTGAAAGGGAATGAGCACATTCTACAAAATAACTGGCCTGTACCCTTCAAAAACATCAACATCATGAAAGACAGGCTGGGATTAAAGTAAATAAATGGGGTAATCTACTTTATCCCATTAATCTACTTAGGCTACACTAAGTGAATGCAAAAGGTGATGCTAAATGCAAAAGGTAATATTAAATTGGAAAAAAAAATTCTTTTGCTATAATGAACATTAGTAGGACCATTTTTGAAATCTGAAGAAGGTATCTAAAGGTATAATAATTTTAGCAATATAATCTTCATGATTTTAAGAATTGCACTGTGGTATGGAAAAATATTTATTTTGAAGAAATACATGCTGCAGTAGTTATGATTAAAAGGGCATCATATCAGCAACTTAAATTGTTCAGAGAAGAGAAAATTAAAGTTAATGTGTTAAGGCAATTTTTTAGGAATCCGAGTAATGAGTAGGTGAGAATTGTTTGTCCTGTTTTTGAAAGTTGTCTACAATCCTGAAATTATTGCAAAGTAAAAACAAAATAAACAGTTAAAATACTAAAAAGCAGAAGTGAGAAAGAGAGAGGGGAGAGAGGGGGAGAATCAGGAGACTGACTTGCTGCAGCTCCTTTTCCCTTTCATAACTTTTTAACGAGCCTGTTCGCTAACATGTAAAACGTTCTCTTAAAGGTATTTCTTTCTTTTCTTGCAGCTAAAGTAATGGATCTTTTATCCTTTTAAAAATAATATTCTGCTCCTGTTTTAAAAAATTCAAAATCTCTGATTTTTTGAACAAGCATGATTTCTAAGTAATGTGTTAATATTAGACCTTTCAAATTGTTTTCTTAATCTTTAATTAATCTGTAAATCTTTGAGTTTACAGTAAAATTTATTAAATGTTCTCTTCTTCAATCCAAGAGGATTGCATGTTCTCTCTATATAGGCCCTTCATTGCTTCGTATCCGGTCATTAATAAATCTTCTCATCATTTTGTTAGTGAAGACTTCCTCAGTGTTTCTCAAATCTGAAACCAATGAAATGGACAAAAGCAGAGCCAACTTGATAATACTCCTTGGGAAATAATTCCTATAATTTCCAGACAAGCCACTTGAATCGAAGAGCTTAAAATTGCCACAGTTGCTCCCCTGAGCCTTGAAAATATAGGTATTGTGTTGGGGGAAGGATTTTCTTTTTTAATTAAATTTTATTGATTATGCTATTACAGTTATCCTGATTATTCTCCCTTTGCCCTCTGCACCCAGCTCTCCCCATTCCCTCAGGCAATCCCCTCACATTGTTCACGTACATGGGTCATGAGTGTAAGTTCTTTGGTTACTCCACTTCCTATACTGTACTTTATGTCCCATGGCTATTCTGTAACTACCAATTAGTACTTCTTAATCCCCTCGCCAAATTAAGGAAGCTTCCTTTCATTATTTTTTCAAACAGATTTCCAATTTCTTGCTCTTTTTTTTCTCCTTCTGGCACCCCTATGATGCAAATGTTGGACCTCTTGACATTGTCCCAGAGGCTTCTTATACTACCCTCATTTTTTGGGAATCTTTTTTCTTCTTGTTCTGATTGGTTGTGTTTTGCTTCCTTATGTTCCAAATCATTGATTTGATTCTCGCCTTCATCCACTCTACTGTTGTTTCCCTGTTAATTGTTCTTTGTTTCAATTAGTGAATTCTCAAGTTCTGGCTGGATCTTTTTTATGCTGCTGAGGTCCTCACTAAGTTTCCTGAGCATCCTTATAACCAGTGTTTTGAACTCTGCATCTGATAGATTGCTTATCTCCATTTTGTTTACCTCTTTTTCTGGAGTTTTGATATGTTCTTTTACTTGGGCCATGTTTCTTTATTTCTTCATTTTGCAGCCTCCCAGTGTTTGTTTCCATGTATTAGGTAGAGCTGCTATGATTCTGTGTCTTGGTAGTGTGGCCTAATGAGGTAAGTGTCTTATAGGGTCCAGCAGCACCGAACACTATACTCAAGCTGGGTACTCAAGGGGTACCCTTTGTGTGGGCTGAGTACACCCTCCTTTTGTAGTTGAGCCTTGACTGTTTTTGGTAGATCAGTGGGAGGAATTTACCCAGGCCAGTCAGCTGCAAGGACTGGCTGTGACCACTGACCACAAACCTCCACCATCTGTGGGGGATCAGCTGTGCAGGGGCAGGGTGGTGGTACTCCGATGTGATCTGCAGCTGTCCACTGGGTGCAGTGGCCCTGGCATTTCCTGGGTGGTGCAGGCCAAGGTCAGCCTCAACTATGTTTTGCTCAGGGCCAACCTGCCTGAGTTACAAAGCAATCTGAGATGGCTGCTACTTGTGCTGGGCTTAGAGACTCCCAGGTGAAGCCAAGCTGTGAATGCTAATGCTGGACCTGGGGCTCACTGAGACCAGTTGTTGCTTGTTTGAGAGGATTTAGGAAGTTGTAAAGCATGATCCAAGACCAGCCATTCATATGGAAAAGCAGCTTGCATGGGCCCATAAGTCAGGTGGAGTGGAGTCTCTGGGGATCTCCAAGGTGGGTTGTACAATGTTAGCCAGGTTGATAGAGTCTCAGATATGGCACCAGCTTGCCATCTCTGTCAGGGGAGAGCTCAGAGAAGGGACAATGGCCTCTGCTTACCACAATGCCAGACCTCTCAATTTCTCCCTGTATGCCACTGATGCCTTTCAGGGCTACTCTGGTGCTGGAGCTCAGAGGGGGTGAATCTGAGTCATTGAGTCTGTGGGTTCTTCAAGAGGAACTTCTTGGGGCCCGAGAAGTTTCTTCCACTGACTCAGTCCCTCCTGGTTTTTGCAGGCAGAATTTGTGGGGAACTTATCCTCCTGGCATTGGAACCCTAGTCTGAGGGGCCTGGTATAGGGCTGGGACTCCTTACTCCTGAGATGGGGGAAAGGATTTGTAATGAAAAAAAAGAAGAAAATATGAGAAGAAAGTGAGGATGTCTTTACAGGAGGCTGGGTATCCTTCTGAAAGATTAGGATTCATCTATTATTTAATAGTGAGACAATGACTATTTCCAAGCTGGAGATTGGTATTAAATCTGAGTCACAGGAGGATAATTCATGTGACAGTATGAAAAATAGATTAGATGAAAATTTTTAGGACAGGGATACCCACTTAATTTTAATGCAGATAATAAAAGTATAGTTCATCTGAGAGGAAATGGGTTCTTGTGTGAGGACGGAAATGAGTGACCTTGATTCATGAGACCAGACAACAAGTGATTATCCTCCACAATAGAACAAAACTATGGTCCATTTCATTAATTTTCTAATGTCTTCTTCCTGTTGCATATATTAGCCTTATTACCATATTTATTCATGACAATGTGCTCACATGGGCATGCAGATGCTGCCTTCCTGTCTCATTTAGAGGTGAGGTCTCTTCTTGTCACCTGTCATTGGGAAACATTCCCCAGTATTTGGTCCCACAGCATGAAACCTCTCTACACTTGGCTTTCAATCTTCTCAGGCTTGTCAAAGCTTTTGCTTCTTTATAAAACTCTCCCAGTTTTCAGATAGCATGAATCTGGAATGAATGTTAGAAAGATTCCCACATCTCCTGGTGTATGGATAGGAAGAACACAATCAAAACTGGGTCAAAATCTCAACTCCACCATTTACTCATTGAAGTTAGGCTACCTGCATTAACTTCAGTTTCCTTTCTGTAAAATGGTGTGGGTAAGAAAAGCAGAAAATTTTATGCTTTGTGACAGCATGGATGGACCTGAAGAACATTTTGCTAAGTGAAAAAGCCAGTCAGAGAAAGACAAATACCATATGATTTCACTCATATGTGGGATCTAATGAACAAACTGAAGTAAGAGGCAAGATAGAAAGAGATTCCTGGATAAAGAGCAGGATGACAGCTATGGGAGGGAGTTTGAGGGGTGGAGGGATTGAGTGCAAAGGAAACAAGACTCACTGACATGGATAATAGTATGGGGAAGGGGGAAGAGAGGTACAAGTGGGATAAAAAGTGGTAATGGGAAAAATACACTTAAAAAACTAAAATAAGTAAATAGTAATATAAAATAAAATGGTGTGGGTAATGAATCCCTGAAAGGTTTTGTGAAAAATTAAATGAGATGATTTTTTTAATGATTATGAACAGCATATAAAACCAATCAATAAATGTTAGCCAGAAGTGGTAATAGTAAGGTCAGTAATTGTATTTATATTATATATGCATTACCTGTTAATACATTTTAGGATTCTTAATTATTATATACATCCCATATACATTTATGATATTAAGTTATATCTGAGATCTCATACTTGACCATAGAAAATTTGCTTAAAAATAATGATTAAATATTTTTGTAGAAGTCTCTGTTTAGTGAGAATATGGATGGTTAAACCATTCTCAGAGTAGCATACTCCTGGCTGGACTCAACCGGATAAAATCAGAGGAAACTAAAAATAAAGTATGAGGTGATTAAAAGGTACTATAATTGGGTATCATTTTCAACACTGCACTAGTAATACAGTTGACTATGTATTGATACCAATCACACTTTGTATTTACCATATTTCATTAGTTAGAAACAAATTGTACATCTCTCCTAAATTCAAACTCAAAAGGAAGAGGTCACACAAAGATATGACAGTAGGAGCGAGACAGGAATCACAGGTGCCACATTAGAACTTTAACTTTCACAGTAGATGATCTCTAAAACTAAAAAAATTGAATAAATAAAGTGCTTGAGTGTTCTAATGTAGAGTCAAAATCTAAAGAATCAGCTAACATATTTGAAAATGATTGCCACTGTAGAGTAGTACAGAAAGCAGGGCCAATTTACTTTTTAATTATTTAGCTCATTAAACTATGTGCATGCATATGTTGTTTTATTGTAATTGGATTTTATTTTTATCAGATAATTGTAATGTGGTTCTAGTATGGAAGATGCTTAAATTTTGCTCAAATACTAAAAAGTAATGAATGCAAAAAAATTTGGGCTGGAAAGCAATGCCTGAGAAAAGATCTGAGAGATTTTGTTGACTGAAAACTCAAAATAAGTCAATAATGAGATATAGTTGCTATGTCCACTCATTGAAGTATGATAAATAAATAGGAAAAATAATTGTTCTACAGTATTCTGCATTGAATATTCCATATTTGAAGTGATGTTTATTTCTAGGCTCCTAATTTGATTCTATTTTTCTATTGTTATAATATCAATGGCTTATTTTTATTATAAAATCAATATATTATTTCTATGGAAAACTTTAGAGAATAGAAAAAAGAAGAATCTGTAGTAACATTTTGTTGCTGATCTTTAAAACACTATATATATGTACATATATAGCATGTATATATGAAACATTGTATGTAGGACAATGACTCTTTCGTCCTCTTCAAAGTAGGCACCTTAGGACCTCACACAGTTCTCCCCATCACCATTAGCTGCCCCATTGTGTTTTCCTGACTCTCATCGATGGTCTGAAATCTCTTCCCTTTCAAAGGTGAATTCAGTTTTGGGAAAAGCCAGAAGTCACAGGGTGCCAAATCTGGGTTGTAGGGGGGCTGAGTCACCTGGGTGATTTGATGTTTCACAAAAGAACTCTGCACAAGATGTGATGCATAAGCAGGCATGTTATTGTGATTAAGCTGCTAATCACCAGTTGCCCACAGCTGCAGCCTTCTGAATCATCTGAATAGTTTCCATGGAGGAATGTTCAAGCTTAATGCAAAATTTGATGTAGATTTGTTTCTCTACTTGTTTAGTCCTTTTGAATGCGATGGCCACACAGTGCACATGCTCATTCAACAGCATCTACTGTCCCCACAGTGAAGTCGTCTTTGTTCACACATGTGCATTCCAGTCCACTCTGCTTGGCTTCTAGTTTGCATTGATGTCGCACAAACCATTCTCACCATATTAAGAATGGCTAGACTTTTCCTGGACAGTCATATTATATAAATATAAATATAGATGATAGATATAGATATAAATAAATGCAAGTGTTTATTTATATTTATAAATATAAATGGTATTTATATAACTAATGGTATATCTATAATGATACAGATATGCCATGATAGATATGGTATGTCTATAATGGTATGCATATAACTATACATATACACATGTATATATACGGTATGTATGTAACTAAAGGTATCCTTTGGATGCTGCCTTCTTGACTTAGTAGTGCATTGTAGAATACTTCTTTTTTCAGCCAAAATAAAAAAAACCCCTAGGACCAAATAAACCCTCATTTCTAAACAACTAAAAACCAGGCAATGTATACATAAAACAACAGTTCTTGTGATATTGTCATCAGGCAAGAAGGGTCAGTGATTTATTCATGACAGTGTGGATAAAAAAGAGGCCTCGTACTAAACCTCATAAGCTCAGGGAGGCCTGCATGGAAGGCCCTACAAACTCAGAGACCTGAAGTAACCACGAAGGATGGTCTGAAATTAAAGCTTTTTAACTAAAAGTGAGTCATGGCAGGTAGACATGTCCTAGGCAAGTGTCTTCCTTGACAAAGGTCAATCTTTACCTTAACTGGTCCTGTCTGGACCATGTGCAGTAAACATACCTTCAGAATGTCAGGTTAATCTCCTTTTCCAGACCCTTCGGGGGACAACCACTGCAGCAGAGCACAAGACCACAGGACCCCTCATTGTTATTATTGTCACCTGTTCTCCCGAATACCACCTCTCTGTGCTGTGCGTGTTAATTGTTAACTATCCTGTACCCACCAATGTAAAAAAAAAAGTATTCTTTTTATTTTTTTCCCAATCCCAGAGATTCCTTGTTTGCTTTTTCCCACCTCCTTAATCTATTACCAGTGGGTTTCCTGTAATCCCCTTATGTCCTTAGATTCTGATGTATAAAATAAATGGTAAAACTGCCACTTCCCAGAGAATTTTCTCAACCCACTGAGATTTTACTTCTCAGGAGTTGTCATTGGTTTGGTTCAAATAAACTAATAAAAATTCTGTCAGGTTTGAATGTTTCTTATATTGACAAAAGAAGAAACAAATAATGCAAGCCCTGTGATTGCCTATCTCTTTTGTGGAAAAAAGTTCTAAGTCACAGAGCTGGGAAGGGGAACCCAGGCAGAATGCAGCAACTGCCTCAGTTCATGTGATGGCGCTGGATGGACAGCCAGGACAACTAGACTTTGTAGGGCAGTCCTAGGAAAGAGCTCTGGATAAAAGATAGCTCCACAGAAATAGAACTCCAGTGTTCATTCGGAAGGGGTCCCTCTAGAATACTCAGCTGAGTATTGGTCAGGTACATGTGGAAGAAATCTATCTGAGTCCAAGGAAAGAACACCTTATGTCAGTAAGTTCTGTGACCTAAATAAAATGGACAAACTCCTTGATCACCAATGATCAAAACTGCCTGAGGTCATGACCTGTGTGTCTCAGTTGGTTGAGCATCACCCTGAATAGAGGAAGTTCACCGGTTCGATTCCTGGTCAGAGCACATGCCTGGGTTTCAGGTTCATTCCCCAGTCAAGACACAAACAAGACGTAACCAATGTTTTTCTCTCAGATCAATGTTTTCCTCCCTCTCTTCGTCCCTCCTTTTCCTTCTTTCTAAAACTAAATAAATGAAGTCTTTAAAAAAAGAAATAAATGCCTGAGTAGATACTCTTAGATACATTAAATTTTTGGTTAAAAACCTTGTGGGCCACACAAAGCTCTCCTAGCCTCAAATGGCTCTGCTCATGAATGTTGGCAAACCTTTAAGAAAAAAATACAAAGTTTACAAAAATTCTTCTATTACATGAAAAAATAAGGAAAAATTAGTACATCCCAACTCATTTTATAAGCCAACATTACCTTAATAAGAAATAAAAACTACAAACAAATATCTCCCATGAACACAGATGCAAAAATGCCTTGCAAACTTTTAACAAACATGCCCCCCAAAATATTAAAATGGATAACACATCTTGACCAAAGGAGTTAAGAATGCAAGTGTGGTGTGACATTTAAAAATAAATCAAGTAATTAACCATATTAATGATTTTTTTTAAGAATTTTTTTTAAATCCATATGATCATCTTAAGAGATACAAGGGAAAAAAATCTTCTAACCCTATCCAACATTCATTCCTGACAGAAGTTTCCATTCAGCAAACTGGGAAGAGAAGGGACTTCCTCAACCTAATATAGTTCCTAATGAAAAATCCACAGCTAAGATCATCATTAATGGTGAAAGACTAAATCTTCTCCCTTGAAAATCAGAAAAAAACCCAAGAATTTCTGCTTTTACCATTTTTATTCAACAGACTACTGGTGGTTCTAGCTGCTACAATAGGGTCAATAAACAAGTACATAAGTAAATAGTAAAAGGCACGCAGCTAGGTAAAGAAGAGGTAATTTTTTATTCTCTAATGACATGATTGTCAATGTTGAAAGTCCTACTGAATTTACAAAAAAAATAAACAAACCTACTATAACTAATAGCTGAGTTCATTGAAGTTGTATGACACAAGATCAGTATATTAAAATTGATCATATTTCTATGCACTGGTAATAAATATTAGAATGTTAAAATTAAAAAAGAAAAATATACAAGATGATACACTGTATATCTTAATTAAGAAGACCACAACTCACAGATCAGATGATTAAATCTGTTAATATGTCAATTTTTCTGAAATTAATAAACAGAGTCAAGGCACACCCAATCAGAATTCCAGCAGGTATTTTTTAAGAGATTTTATTTATTTATTTTTAGAGAGAGGGGAAGGGAGGGAGAAAGAGAGGGAGAGAGACATCAATGTGTGGTTGCCTCTCACACACCCCATGGCCTGCAACGCAGGCATGTGCCTGGGAATTGAACTGGCGACCCTTTGGTTCACAGGCTGGCAATCTATCCACTGAGCCACATCATCCAGGGCCTTTTTTTTTCGAAATTGACAAGCTGATTCTCAAAATCATATGGAAATTCAAAGGACCTAGAATAGTCAAAAACAACTTTGAAAAGGAACAAAGTTTGAGGACTTGTACCACTTCACCTCAATACATTATGAACTTATCAAGCCAGGGCCAGGATCGTGTGAGGCAAACAGGGTGCATATGGCATCAAATTTAAAGAACCATTTACTCTAAGCATCATACAAGTTCAGGAGTGACACTTGCACAAACCAGAGAGTGATGCCTCTTTAAATTTTATGCCTTAAATTTAAGCACCGTACTTGCTTCATCCCAGTCCTGGCTCTGATCATGATAGTGTGGTCCTGACATGAAAATCAACAAATAGCTAAATCAGAGCAGTCATTGTATTGAAGTGCACAAATATACTAATATTACAGAAGGCACAGTCCAGGAAAAAACCCACACATGTGTGGTCAATTGATTTTCAACAAAAATGAAAAGGCAATTTAAAGCACAATAGACATTTCCTTAAAGACAATATATAAATAAATAGCCAATAAGCACATGAAGAGGTAATCAACATTATTAGCCACCAGGGAAAGGCAAATCACAATGATGTATTGCTTCATACCTACTAGGATGAATTTAATGAAAGACACAGATAATAGAAAGTGTTGGCAAGAGGTGAAGAATGGGAACCCTCATACATTGCTGATAGAAATGTAGTGGGTACAGCCAGTGAGGAAAACAGGGAGTTCACCCAAAAATTAAACACAGACATATTCAAAATAAACAAATCTATAGAGACAGGAAGTACACACAAAATGGTTGGTTGTCTGTGCCTGGGGGCAAGAAAGTTCTGGGGGAAATCTGGAGTGACCACTAATCAAAGAAACCACAGGGTTTCTTTGTGTGGGAAAGAGGGTAATAAAATGTTATACTTGGTTATAGTTATATTAGTTTGCTAGGGCTGCTGAAACAAAGTACCACATGCTGGATGACTTAAACAAAAATGTATTGTCTCACAGATCTGGAGGCGAGAAGTCTGAAACCAAGGTGCCAGAACGGTTGTTCCTTCTGGGGGCTGTGAGAGTCACATTGTCTTCCCTTTACACACATCTGTGCCCAAAATTCCCCTTCTTATAAGGACAGAAATCATATTGAATTAGAGCCAACCCTAATTATTTTACATTAATTTCATTGCCTCTGTAATCCAAATAAGGTCACATTCTAAGGTACTGGAGAATAGATAGGACTTTAACATATGAATTAGGAGGGGGGATAATTCAACCCTTAAAAATATGATGGTTGAATGACATTGAATAACTAAAAACCATTCAGTTGTACACTTCAAATGACTGAATTGTATGGTCCATGAATTATACCTTAACACGTCTGTTATACAAAATATAAAAACAGAGAATGAAGCTTTTAAAAATCTTAACAGACAACTTCAAAAAAGGCCAAAGTTTAACCAACATCTCACCAAAGACATAATCATTGCATGAAAGCACATGTAAAGTCCTCAATATCGTTAATCATTAGGAAAAATCAAATCAAATTCATTGTGATACCTTTGTACACCAAGTAAAATGGCTACACTAAAAAGATTGCTTTTAGTGCAGACTCAGTCACTAACTCTGCATGAAGTTGCGGAAGTGAAGGGAACCAGGTTCGCGGGAGCAACCGTGGTGAGAGAAAGGTACCAGCCTCAAAAGCCCCTGAGGTGGTCCCATCTGTGCCAGGACAGTGTAACTGCCAGTCACTGCTAATACTTAGAAATTCAGAACATCGTGCTAACACGTTTATTTGGCATTTGGCACTGTGTGATAAAAGGACTGCATCACAAAAGTTGGGGTTTGGGAAAGTTAGCTTAAAAGCATAAGTACATGGATTAGAAATCTTACTACAAAGTTTTTGTCTTTTTCAAACCAAGTAAAATATTCTCTATCCTCGTTAGTTGTGTTTTTTTTAATAACAACACTCCTGTCTCTTCTTTTGTTTTACAGAGAAAAATAAAAAATAAAATAAAAATAAAAGATTGATTTTACCAAGCAAAGATGAAGAGCAAGTAGAATTCCCATGTGCTGCTTATCAGAGGTCAAAATTTCACAGCTACTTTGAAAAAAATGTATGTAAATTATATATAAAGTGAAACACACAATTCCGTTTCTAGATATTATCCAATGTTGTATAGTAAAGAATTGATTGGCTTTTTCTCCTGGTTTCAGGAAAAGAGCATTTAAATCCTCAGAATTGTCTCCTAACAGGAGTGTCTTTGTTATTCATGATGAGTCCCTAGGACCACACCTTCTGCAATTAGGCTAATGAAATGACAGGTTGTAGGTCCCTAGTTTTAGGATGGAGGCTACCCCTGCCAGAAAGACCAACCATGTGATTAGAGCGCTGGCGTTTTAGAGCCACGTGATATCAGTCCAAACCTCCCACCTCCAGGGAGAGGAGGGAGGCTGAAGCTTGAGTGTAATCAGGCCGTCAACAACTCAGTCACTCATGACTACGTAATGAAGCCCCATCAAAAACTGTGGACATTTTAAGCTCAGGGTAGTTTCCCTGGTTAGGAAAATACATCTATATACTAGAAGGGTGACGTATCCTGAGAAAATGAAAACTTTATGTTTGGGATCGTTCCATACCTATCCCAATATGTCTCTTGTTCTTGTGTCTTTTTGCTATAATAAAACTATAATTATAAGTCTATCTCTTTCTTGAGTTTTGTGAGGCATTCTAAATAATTACCTTTGAAGGTGTGGGAGTAGAAACCCTCTGTGAATTATTTTTAGTCATTTGGTCAAAAGTGTAGGCAACCTGGAAACCCTCAATTTGCTGCTGGTCTAAAGTGAGGGCAAGTCTTGTGGAAGACTGTGTCCTTAACCTGTGAAGTCTGATCGGAGCTGGGTAGTATGTGTCAAATGTGTATTGTGCCCAAGAAAATTGGAAACCTATTCACATAAGACTTTATATGGATGTTCATAGCAGCTGTATGTTATATGTCCAAGAATTGGAAACAACCCAAATAACCATCTATAATGAAAGAAGAAATAAGTACTAGTATATCCATTCAATGCAATCTTACCAATTAGCAAAAAGGAATTTACTATTGACACATGGAACAAATGAACAAATGTCAAACTTATTTCACTAAATAAAAGGATCCAGACACAGAAGATTTATAGTGTATCATTGGTATAAATTCAAGTGACAGAGAATAGAGCAGTTGTTGCCAGGCACTAAGGATGGAAGGAAGGTATTTTTGTAAATAGGATTGACTGAAATTTTTGAAGTTATAAGAATGTTAATGGCAAATGGTACCAGATGTTAGACCTTGGTCTTTGAGTTTTGTCTAAGAAAGAATTCAGAGTCAAGACTCAAAAACAAACAAAAGTTTATTTAGAAAGTCACAAAAGTAGAAGAAGTGAACTGTGAAAGAAGTGAGCCAGCTGGCTGTTTGGACTCAGCAAACAAGTTACAGCAGCAAAAGGAGGCCCTTGGAGCTTAGGAGAAAGAAAGCAAACGTGCCTAGAGGGAAAAAATGGGGAGGAAATGTGCAAGTGTGTGAGTTAGAGAGAGAGAGAGAGAGAGAGAGAGAGAGAGAGAGGTCATGGTCTCCACTCATTGGTTGGCGCCAGGGCAGGGGGTCATTAGTCAACACAGCTGGTCCTGATGTCAGCCATGGTGTTGCCACACCTGGCCTTGCTGCTTTTCTGGACCTGGAACTGAAACGTAATTGAGGCCTGGATGTTATCTCTAGTTTGACCAAAACTCTGTCTCTGTGGTTAACAGACCCAAGGCTTTGTTCCTAAGATTATGTGATTCCCATCAGAACCTCATCGTTTTGAGGGCTTAATGCTCAAGGGAGTGGTCATGCAAGGGTTTGAATAGGAGTATATGGGGGGGGGGGCTATTCTTTGGCCCGTTTCCCTCATCATAAGGGGATCTGAACCACATGACCAAAGATAAGCTAGGGGAGGAAACCTCCCGATGGAGGTTAGGTCCCAGCTTACAAACGGTGCAATGCTAGGCACCTGGGGCTTTCTGCCCGGTGACCTTCTGTACCTGGCATATCGTTCCTGCTCTGCGCATGTGTGTGTAACTGCCTACGACGTCCGAAAGAGTTTATGTCATGACTGTAGTGGTGTTTACAAAACTTTATACATTGTCTTGGCCCCAGTGTCACACAATATATAATAATCAATTCTAGTCAAATTACAGATATTACTTTAAATGACAATATTTAATTTCTTTATTTCTTTGAAGGTTATGAGGATGGGCCCACTGGATGAAAATTCATCAAATTGTACCCTTATTATTTGTCCAGCTTTTAAACTGTATATAAAATTTTACTTCATTAAAGTAGTTTATATCTTTAAATGTTGTTTGCAATTCATTAGGTTTTTAAAGTTTTTTTATAGCTCTTATACATTTTTAAAATTTATTTGTAACCATTTATTTTGTGGGTTTTACTGATACTTTAATAGAATATCCCTCATATTTTTCTTATTTATATTTGGCATATGAAAAACTATTGTACTTTAAAAAGTAATTTTTAAATTAATCATTTCTAAACTTTTCCACTTGATTTTTTAATTTTTCCATGTAGGTTATCAAATTAATGATAATAATGATAATTTTGTTGGCTTTTTTAATGTTTATGGTTCTTGATTCCTTTTCTTGTCAACTGTACTGTCTCAAAGTGTTAGGAATATGGAAAATGATAGTGGACATATCATACATTCATCTCCTTCTTCTTACTTGAATGAGAATTCTTTCAATATTCAAGTCTGAAATGTGATGCTGGCTAGTTCAAAATGTGTATCTGTTCCATTAAGAAATGTCCTTCTTTTCTATTTTACTAAGACTATAAAATCAGAAATACACATTGCATTTTATCCATTACTTTATGTCATTTATTGCAAAATCTTTTATCGTATTTTGCTGTGTACGAATGCACACTTTTTGCCCAAATTTTGGGGGAAAAATAAGGATGCACATTACACATGCATAGTACTAATTCTGTATTTATATAAATGTTTTTAATTATTTTATTTATGCTTATGCTTTAAAAGTATAACTCTAAAAAGCAGTAACTATATCTGTGTGCAAAATAATACTCTGGAATACAATAATTAGTTTTGTTTCTAAATATAAATAAATAAATAATTGAAATAAAAAATTAAAATGAGAGATTTCTTCCTGAAAGTTTGAGCCAAAAATGTGGTGTACATTATACATGACAAAATACGGTAATTTTCTTCTTTTGGTAAAGTACTATATTATATTATTTCAATTGACTTTTTAGTTATCCATTCTTATATTCCTGAAATAAATTCTATTTGCTATTATTTTATCAATAGTCTGTAAGATTAATTTTCACAATTTAGTGTTTAGTATTTAAGCATCTTTATTTTGTAGTTTGCTTTTTTTTGTGATTTCTTAATCAGGTTCAGGATGCATACAAATTTCTGTCATAAAAATAAACAAGGTTTTTATTTTGTTGTCAGTGTTGTTGTAACACAGACAATATTTGGTCTTCGAGCATCTGAAAGAACTTGCCCACGAAAGCTTTGGAATTCGGTCACAATTGATAAGATGAGAGGTTTAAGAATTGTATTCTCTTGGAGAACAAGTACCTTTGTGCAGGTTCTGAAAGACCAGACCCAGGGAATTGAATTAACTGGTTATTTCTCTTTATTGGACAAGAGAGGTTGAATGATACAGCTTTTTATATAATCTCCTTTTTATTTATTCCATTCAGTAGTATTCAAATATCTTCCTTATTATTAACTTCTTAGTCATAGGGCTTCAAAGAATCCCTTTCTTTCAAGACTTCATCCTCCAAGGCCACAAGAAGATCTGGGTCTTTGTCAACATGAGGATAAGCCACAGACATTGCTCCTGAAGAGAAACAAAAGAGCTCAAAGTAGAAAATGCAAGGATACAGACCATGAAATAAGCTACCGGTTACCTGGGTGCCAAGGTTGAACAAATGCTGGAGCAGATGGGAAATGCGAGAATCAGAACAGAGCTTCAACATGGATCTAAAAGATAAAAAATAAAATCCAGAGATCAACAAATTCTTATTCATATCTTGCTAATGTAAAGAGCTTTAAATTGAATTTATTGTACATTTAGCTCCCTATAGATCACATTCTGGGCTTTAATAGGCAGTACCAGTGTAAAATAGAGCAATATAAAGCAGGTACACAATGCAAATCCTGAGAAGCATCTAAGAGCAGCAATAGAACACACTTGCAATCCAGAGCCTGATAGACTCGAACTTGTTCCTTTACTTTCTCTTTGTGTTGACTTTCTGTTCCCTCTGTCCTTGATGGAAAAACAGAAGTTTTTACTCCATCTCTCTCTCTCATGCCTTCCTTTCCTACCTGCTTTGCCTGAAGCTTCTAGGCTTTGTGCTGCTTCCACCCCTAATATTTCATGCTGCAGAATCTGCTAAACTTCTTGTTAGACAGATTTTCACTCTATTCTAGGAAGGTTCTGTTCTTCTTGTGGACCACATATAAAATAAACCTTTGTTTTTCTAAAACTAATTGCCTTTCATAACTTTGTTGTGTTATTACACAAAAAGGTCTCCTCTTTACCAGGGATGAAAAGGATGGACAACTAGAAAATCTGCCCCTCCTTTTAACAATCAAATTTTAATTCCCTGTCCTACTTTAAACTCTTTGAACTTCCTTTTCTGAAGGCTTGCTTTGAATTTTCTCACATAGTGCCAATGAGACAAATACATTAAATAGAATGACAAAGGCAGATTTTTTTTAAAGAAGACATTGGTAATTATATATCTAGTCCAAACTCACCTTAAAGTTACTATGTCATCCACAACTTTAAGAACATTTCATCCATCCCGTGACAGTTGCTTAAAACAAGCATAAAAACGAAAGAGAAAGAATATAAGCCATAACAATGAGGTTTCTTAGCTTCTTTATACAATATAATAGTTGGGAGAGTTATAGTCTTCTGCAGATTTAAGAATAGAATTGATGAATATCATTGTTGATCTGAATCTACACTAAACCTCAATTGGATTTGTTTCCTCATTCACCCTTTCCAGCACTTTCTCCAGCTAATTTTCTGATTTAATTTAAAGTATAATAACTATTATTTTGTTATGTGTTCTATGCAATATCTCCCTGGAATGGTCAAGAAAAACCAGAAAGTAAATATTTTGTACATAGCAATAGTTTAAGAGCAAAATCACCAACTACTAAGAGACTCTCTCTATTGAAATTATTACTTTGGCAGTGGAAGAAACATAAAAACAAACTATTGCTATAATTTCTCTTTGAGTACCCAACATTGCATATTTCTTATACAGAGACATTTCCTGGCCTATCCAATGCTAAGAAGAAATACAATTTAATGTTAGAATTTGTCAAGAAGTTACTGGCTTTTCCATTTGTAAATTCTTTTTCTATGTGTACCTTCAGCTTAATACTGTGTATTTACATGAAGGTAGAAGAGAATCAAATTCAAATCCATTTCATGGCAGGACTACCAGTACAATAAAATGTAATGGCTATCTTTAAAGGTTTGAGTATGAGTCACTTTTGAAAAAAATATTTCAGTTTATTTTTCAAGCTTCTAACATACAGGAGGGAAATCCCACTCTGGCCTCAAAAATCAAAGAAAATAGTTTAATAGGCAAAGCACTTATGATTTGACCAAAAAATCCCCTCAGATTTCTACTAGAGTCAAGATAAAAAGATCAATTCAGCTTTTTAAAGAAGCAATGACTCAGAAAACCAACCACATAAGGACAGGGCCTGCTATTTATGCTGCATAGATTTTACAAGGTACTATTAGGTATACTTAAAGTTGATTGCCTATAAATTAAAAGAAAAAAAAACCCTTTTGTATCTCAACAAAAGGAGATATTTCTGGGAGTTCTAGAGAGCTGTCTCCTGGACAGATAAATGAGGAAATGGTACTTCAGTTCTAGTTCTTCATGTCCTTTCTACTGCCAGTTTTGGCTCCTTAGTTTTCTTCTTCACCCAGGAAAAGATAATTGAATTTGTCACTACTACTTCTAATTTTTAAAAGACTCACAAAGCACGGCCCCTTTCTCACTGTGGCCAGTGCTTAACAGAGTTTTTCTTTGCATGGGCAGTTCCATGTTGCCGAAGTGTATGTGGAAAGTTTCTTCCACTGCACTCCAATGCTCTACCCTCCAGGGTAAATGCATGATTATAAGACTGACGTCAGGCATTAACCCTGAGTGTCTGAGGCATAAATATAGTGAAAATGTATATGTATCCCAATTTGAGCTAAAAAAAATAAAGTTTTATTTGGAGAAACAATATAAGGTGGGGTTTTAAAGTGCAGGCTTCAAAATCAGAAACCCTTAAATTTTTATTCTATCATTATTAGCCTAAGATTCTTCATCTTAGGAATAAAGATAATAATACAAATTTTATAGGATTGCTGAGAGAAATTGGTGAACTAACAAATGTAGAGCGCTTATCATACTGCTTAGCTTTTTAATAAATGCTATTATGGTCAAAACAAGCTGTCCGAGACCACCTTTCTTTCATCAGACAGGCCAGGGGGCCAAGTCTGGAGCTGTCAGGCTTTTCCAACGCCCATCCTGCCCCGCTTTCAGCATTTAGCGACTCAGTCACAGGTTCCCTTTTTCACTGGACCTCAGACTTCACCCAGATCTTAACCTGCATAGGGCCACCTTCCCTGAAGAGAGATGGTGGGACTAAGTCTACCATTTTCAGCAACCGTGCACCAGGCCCCAGCCTCTGCTGTCCTCAAGCCTTGGTCAGCTTTCTGGACACCCGCAGTGAAGGCATTCTTCAGGAGTCGTATTTGAAAACCAGATTCACACTTTCATTATTTCACATCACCACCCAGACAAGCCGTGATCCGGTTACGATCTCAGGAACGCTCCTCAGCCTCCGATCAAGTATTCTCACACATGACTCTGCGGGCCCTGGACTCAATTACTTTATTCCAAGTACTTTCTTTCTCACTACCGTTTAGACATTCTTGAACTCTCTTCCATGTGTATTAAAAAATACAAATCTTGAATCCTCCTTTATGGTATCATGGGACTTGAGTGTAAAGAAAGACTAGAAGCCAGTTTCTAAGGATTCCCCCATCCTGAGCACTTTCTCTTTCCATGCGAATGACCGATTTGATGAACTAGATTTACTATTTCTTAAACCCTTTACTCCATTCAACTTCACCTATGCCGGCACACTAAGTAAAACACAGATATCTCATTACCTTTTTCTAGTACTCTTGCTATTACACAAAATTGCCTGTGTCCAAAACTAGTGGTGGGTTAACTAACTGAGATGACAGGTTAAGCGACTAGCTGTATGTTTGGCATGTTAAACACCACCTACTACAAAGTAATCACCTACTCTCCAATCTCAATGTTAATAGACAAAGTTATATAATATTTTTCTTTCTCTCCCTTCACACAGCTTTGAAATATACACTGAAATAACACCACTTAGAGTATCATAAATCATGTAGGAAATTGTAAACTCATTGATATGAATAGCACACTATATTCAAAACAAAACAATTTTTTTACATTTATAAATATAAGGCATATGTCTGTGTTGCTTTTCCTTTGTGAGAGTAGCTTCCTTATTTTTCAAAATATTTGATTATTCAAAAATTTCAAGAAAAGCATTCATTTTGACCTTTAAGAGCGATATGTCGTAATAAGAGTAATTCTTGGAGATTGAATAAGGTGTTTAGATTGTGATATGTGTTTCTTTGTTTGTTTTAAATAAAAATGAATTTATAGCTTTTATTTCTAGAGTCAAAGTTAAAACATATCCTTAAAAGGTTATCTAGAATGACTCTGTTCCAAAGCAGTGACAAAATGGTCTTTAAAGTTAAAGATCTGTACCAATAACAGTTATATATTTTTCCCCAAAAAATCTTTCAGTATAAGACTATAAAGAATATTAGTAGAAAAATATCTAATTTCTACTCTCTGATGTAATCTTAATTTTCATATAAAGAGCCCAAGGATGACTCTTAGTATCACACCAAGAGAGTTCTCCTCATATCTTTCTCAAGAAGATAAATGTCAGTTGTACTCACCCCAGAATTATATTATTTTTGACTCCCTTCATTAACCAACTCTGAAATACTTATCTATGTGGTATTATAGAAGAAAATGGTTAAACTAGAGAAAATGTTAGCAAATTGGAAATTCCTAACATAGTGCAATATGTTTCAATGCCAAACCAGAGACTTACTTGAAATTCATGTTATTATGATTTACTTTTATGTTCTTGTTCTCTGTTCATCCCCTGTGGGCCAATTGACATTTCTCGGTGTTGGAAGGCCTTTTGCCCCCTGCTCATGCTCAAGGCATGAGAACAAAACAAGTAGCAATTTACCATTCTTTGTCTTTTCTACATAATAGAAGGTATTCACTTGGGTTTTTTTGTTTTGTTTGTTTTTGAGAAGTGGTTTCTGCTTGCTAACTTTCTACCTCTATACCACACGGTCTTTGATCTCCGTATATCAAGGCTTACATAAGGGTTTATATTCAGTAGAATAAGTTGACTGCTCACAATTGACTTCTAAAGACACAAACTAAGGAATATTATTGATGTTATATTTTCTATATCTCCCCACCCCAATTTCATTGTCCTTTGTACAAATCTTTCACTATCGTACATGATCTCTAAAATCTGTGCTAATATAGCACACTTATTACATGTTTATTTCAATACATTTGGTTTGTTTCTGGCTATTGAGATCTTGCATGTTAAAAAATCTGATACAAGTCAAATGTGTAATTTTTCTTAACAGATAACAAAAGTGAAACAAGTAACTACCTTTACAATTTTAATTGTTTATTGTTAAAAGTGCACATTCTACATTCTATTTAGGCAGTTAATACTTGTCAGGAAATATTTGAATCCCTATCATAATAAACTCTTAACTTTAAATGTATATATTGCATAGTAATAAAATTTTCAATGGAAATACATACAAGGACAAGTATTGCCTATTTTTTTTGCACTGTTTACATTTTCCTTGAACCTAATAAACTGAGGTAACCTATCTAAAGTTAGTCCCTCATAGGTAATACATGAAAAAAAATTCTGTATCATTCTCAAAGGACGAAAGCAAGAGTGCAAGAATATATGTTTCTCCAATACCTAGAATTAATTGAGCAAAAATTTCTTATTTGTCTTCTCTTTTAGCTCAGCATTATTTGAAAGAACAATTGATCCAACAAGAAATTGCATAGTGTAAAACAATTCTGTGAAAGATATTCTTCTTTATGATGTTAGCTGTTATTAATTCATGTGTTACTTCCAGCATATATGTATAATCATTGCATTGACATTCCCACCATATGGCAATGTTAAGACTTATGCTGTTATTTGATTAATTATAGATATGCAGATCTATTGGAGAAAGCATTGCTGAACAAACTTAAAGTGTACGTTGATAAAATTCATTTCAATCACCCTTGCTCTGTTGAATTCACAAATATTTATATCATTTTAAAATTATGTGTTTGGTATTAACTTCAAAGAAAGTAATGTCATTTTAAGGAAGTCATTTAATATTGTTATTGGTGGTTAGAAAAGTCTCTTTTGAGCTAACTAACTCTTGAAAGCATTATGAAGTGCTAAATATGTAAGATTTACTTACTATCTTATAATAATTAATAAAATCAAAGCACAGGAGCTAATTAGAGATTGCTTAGTAAGAATACCAGAAGAAAAGGAATATGAAAAAAATTCTCTTTGAGATATATATTTACAAGGCCTGAATATATTTTGAGAAAATGAAATGTAAGAAAAAAGAGGATTCATGTTACATAAAACAAATATGAAGGGAAAAGGAGAGAGAGAGAGAATCAGCTGTTCAAGTCTTTGCACTAGAATCCAATCCAAAGTCTACTTCTCCGGCCTGCAGAAGAGTTCCCCAAATATCAAAAAAAAAAATGTTGTTTGATTCTTTGTTTGCTGTTTTTTTTTTTTATTTGCTTGTGTTTAGTGGGCAACTGTTCTCTATACAGAATTAAGATTCTTACCAGTCCTTCTCTGAGTGTGGGTCTGGTCTGCAGACTGCGGTTGGTGTACAAACTCTTTGCTACTAGTCAGTGATAAGGTAATTTAAACATCCAGAGTAAGCATTCTTGTCTATTGAATCTGAGAGTTAAAAAACAAAAACAAGGAACCTTGAAGTTGTATTTTGCATTTCTTTTTTTTACATTTTATTTTTCAGTAATTCACTTTTAATGTATTTTACAAAAATATCACTCCAGAATGGATTAGAAGTGAAGGAAAAACTAACCTTTCAACACAGGTGGTTTATACCTTAACAAATATCTTTACAGTGACTGCAAATCTTTTTTCTTTATGTAGTTATGACTATGAAGAAGAATTTCTTTCTTTTGGATGCCACAACCTTTCCTTTCTATTGGTTCAATAACATTTAACAGGAAAGCAGTGAGATTATAGTCTCCATTGAAGTTACAGCTGACGATGAGGCTATATGTTAATCACGTTGTGTCTGTTTAATTTCCTGGTCACTGAAAATCAAGGTTCCTTGATTTCAAGAGTAGACTCAAGTCAGATTGAATTATAATGTGATAAGTCTGAGATGTAACCACCTAGAAGCATTTATTGAGCTTCCACTCAATATTCCACAATGTCTCAGTCTTCAAAAGACTTTAAAACACTGTTTGAACAAAGATAAAGTCACTGGAAGCAATGATTAAACAACACACAGTTAGAGCTAACTTTTATGCTGCCAACTCTAAGTGATGGAGGAATTCAGAGGAAAAGGAAATCATTTCTTCATTTGCATAACCAGATAACCTCTATTTTTCATGATTGTAAGTTAATGTTAAGTCTCATCAAATAGTGAGCACAGAGTAGGGGCTCACCATATTTTTTGTTTTAAAAGAAAGAACATGATCAGGGCAGTTTTTGAAAAGGTGAATTCACATAAGCAAAAAACATTTTTTTAAAAATTCTGTATGAAAGATTTTGCATTTGTCACAATATTCCTTAGTGATCCTGTGAGGATTTGTGCAGAACAGAAACGAACAAAACCAGGCATGAAGATAGAGTTCCATAGATGATATTTTGTTTACTGGGACCAGTAGCCTCTGATCTCTAGTAAAAAACTCACAACTGTTTCTATGATCAAACTACTGTACACACCAAAAATGTTTAGGGACAGAGAATGAGACTGGGCCATGATTCTTATTCTCCTTGAATAAGAAAAGGTAAGGATGTTTTTTTTCAAAAATAAAACTACTGATGTAAGTGATGACACAAATAACCTAATCACTTGTTTCCTTCCAGTTAGTTTAACCAGAGTGGAAACTCTGAAAAGAGCACAAATAGTAATCATTATTTCCTGTCTTTCAGCCTTTCCCCGGCCTTCTGCGTGTAAGTCAGCAAAGTTCTAAGGCCTTCTCAACTTTCATCTTTTTCCTTCCTTTGTAACTTGAGCTTGATTGTTCTCTCTCTGTTGTGGAAGAAAACCATTTCTGTAATCTTTTAAAAAGCAGTTTTAAAAAGTCTCATTTTATTTTCAAATGATTTGAATAATGAAAAAAATCCCAAGGTAAAATTTGTTTCCATTTCTCCTCCTTTTTCATTTCTCTCTGGTAGAGAGCCCATCTTGGTACCTGAATTGATTCCCCATAGGTAAGCCAGCCAGGTCTTGGCTCCACAGAAGGGAGTTTCCTTGAAAAGCCGTCAGGACTTTCCCTTACAAATAGATGCTTGTAATTAGATCTCTCCGCTTTAGTAATAGTGATTCCAGATGGCTGCTTCTAGAAAAAGCAAGAATTTCTGACTACTCTTAAGTGGGAGAACTGTATGTTTTCCACTCCCTGATTGATCAGGTGTTACGAGGAGACCCCTGGCATTAGGCAGGGCCTTTGGAGGGGAACTGTATTTGGGGCTCTTGCTGTTGCAGAGGGCTCTATAAAGAAAACACTAATTGTACTTGTCCTTCAACACTACAAATGACTGTTAACCGTCAGTCTTTTGTGAATCCGTAGCTGAATACATAAAATTCATGAAGTTCGAGTCCTGAAGTTCAACACGTGGAATCTGAAGAAAGTTAGGTAAAGTTAGCAAACACATAAACACGTGAACAGCAAAGGAAGTGTGAGGTGGAGATCAAAGCTCTCGCATACTTTTGATACCAGTTCTTGTTATTTCCTAAACTGCTACACAGAAAACACTCTTCCCCCCAAAGAATCTCATTTCAGGCTTGCAAAATCCTGTGAGATTGGAAAAGCAGGCATTTAATCCCTATTTTACAGATGAAGATACTGAGAATCTGGGAGGCTAAGTGTCAGGTTAGAGTCAGGGCCTGAATGCACATCAGCATGTGTCTCTTCCGACGCTCCTTTCCGAATGCTAGGCCGGCACACTGTATCAGAACCGGAGGAGGGATGAGCAGAAAAAGGAAAGAAGACTTGGCAAAAACAGTGGTGTCAAAGCAACAACAATAATAAAGCTACATATACTTTTCTTTTTGCATTAAATTTGGTGGTCTAAAACTTCTAATTCTCTCTGGAGACCTATTCTACAACCCATCATTTGTATTGTTTAGGACTATAATCATTTGATTCCTGCAAAATAAGACTCCTAGACAAGATTTTGAGTGTTAAGTGGTTTATTTGAGAGTCAAGTATAGTGAGAAGGTACAAAAGTGAGGCAAAGAAGGGAGGAGGACTGATAAAGACTATGTTGATGAATCAGGTTACCCATGTGTCCATATGTGGATCTCCATGGGGAAGCCCTCTGAGGGTATATAGAACAAAACGGAACTGCCTCACTAAAAGAAAGGAAGCCGGGCTATTAAATACAAACCCTGGTCTCTTGTTGGCTGAGGGTTGCTCCTGAGTCACTAATGGGTCTGGGTCTACTCCACTTTCTATGAACCAAGCAGGCTCAGGAAAGGGAAAAAGCCCTTATACAGAGACAGACAAAGAAAACCATAGTGGATTGGGAAAGCCCAGAGACTTTAAAAAGTATGGATAGGGCACCAACAGCATCTGCTAAAATGACCTGGAATGGAGTTAACACCAAAGTGTGGTTTGTAACTGCACAACACAGACTGAATACAACGACACTGATTTTTTCCCTTGCCTAAGTATTGGTTATTGGAATACATCTGTATATTGTATATGTATTTCTGTGTATGTGTGTATTCATACGTGTGTGTGTTTCTGAATATATAAATGTGGGTGTTTGCCTGGGTGTGTGTATTACTTCCTTCAGTCACATTCATCCTACCACGTCCTTTTAGTGAAGAACTTCTTCATTCATGGCCCAAACTTTAGCTTATGAGAGGTTACATTTTATTCCATGATCCAAAACTAAAATACTATTGATGAACCTAATAGAAAACTGGATAAATTGAATGAATGGGCAATTCTCAGAAAGGTATATAAATGGCCCACAAACATAAAAAGATTAATTTCACCAATAATCAAACACTGACACTCTGTGAGAATTTAAAAATATATTTACAAAGTGTCAGTGATAACATAGGGAAATTCTTATGGTGTAATACTGAATTTTTAAAGTTTCAAAACTATAGGTGAAATGTCATGTATATAGAGAAAAAAAAATTATCAAAATTACTTCACACACTTACATATACATCAAGCCCCCTTGCATCATCTTTTAAACTTACACATACTTATAATCTGTACTTTCTATTTGAGTAACATCGTTTGGACAAGTTCTGCTGGGATTTGGCAAATAACTTCATATTCATTATATTTGCCCTGCCTTATGTTTATGAATATAATCTTTACTTTTCCAGGACAAAAAAAAATGGTATTGTTTACTATTTCTTCTGAGAAGCTTGTTTTCATTGTTATTGGACTTTTCTAAAACTCTCAAGCCACTTTTTCAGATTTGTAATTTTAGGTAAATATAGAATTAGAAGTATGGGCTCACTAAAGCTTGATCGAATAACTGTGTTTTATTTATATGTTCACTTGTTTACTTTTTCTCTCAATACATGTCTAAACTAATCACAACATAATGTATTATCATCTTTTCCATAAGCCACGAAAAGTTTTGACTTATTAATTCCATACTAAAATAAAACCGTCAAAGGCACTGCACTATAACATCAGGTGCGATGAACTTGACAATCGGGAGAAAGCTGCATTAACTCTCATGAATGGGATCAGTAGGTATCTCCTGGCTTACTCACATCTCACGGTGGACTGCTATGCAGTGCCCTCCACACAGTGATTTCCTAACTGCTTTTGACTTCAAGGATATCTAGATGACAAGGAAGAACTTTCCATCGATTATGGAAAAGTTACATAACATGGTGATATCAATTTATAAAATGTTTAGAACTCATGAAATATAGAAATGTTACTATATTAAACAGGCCAATAACCATGAGTGCTCACCACACCTTCAGATTCATTCTGGTAAAACAGTGACAAACGGTTCTTTACACATAAGTCTCTGTGTTTTAAACCAGGTGACACAGCCACCGTGGTCTCAACTAAATGGAATTGAGAACGGTGCCTGAACTAGAGGCGAGGCAGCTATTTTTAGGTGCTCATGCAAATCCTACCAAAGTGATGATTAATTGATAAAAAGAAAAACCACACATTTTTTCTTTTACGATTTTTAGGTGCTCATGAAAATCCTACTAAAATGATGATTAATTGATAAAAACATTGCTTCTCTTAGAGCCTTTTGAATTAAACACACACATAGGTGGAGGGTTATGGATATCATAGAAGCTGAAAAATATATAAGGAGAGTGTGCACATGTAATGAAGCAGTAAAAGCCATGATTAAACAGAAGGACCAGATGGAAGGAAAATAGAGACAAACACAGAGAGAAACAGAGATGCAGAAAAGTGAAGTGTCCAAAGTGGCAAAATTTTATAGAGACTGCTGTAGTTTCCAGAAGATTTTACTTTTTCCTGATACCTGAAGACTTAAGCGCTGAGATGTGTCTCTGAGTAACAGATAAACCAACCTATATCACCATAGATGACCTGAGAGAGCGACTGCTTCTTGCAGGTAAAGAGCATTTAACCAATTTAAACAAGGAGTCACACAACTAATGAGGACAATAAAGGGTCAGAAAATAAGCCACAAGAGTTTCCTAATATATGCGAAGAAACATATGAATATACCTCATTTAATTTAAAAAAAATAAGCACATACCTATGCCAAAATTCAACAAAAGTCTGTTTTAATACTAATGTTTAAATGTAAAAGTGTACTTGTTTACTCAGCTTAGAATTGGAAATTTGGAGACCAGCAAAGTAGATTTGACTCTCGATTAAATTTTGTTTGACATTAGAAGGAAAAAAGGTATGCCTCTATTTGCAGAATTACAACATAAAAATATGAATTATGTTCTAAAAGTTCACAAGATCAAATTGCCTCTGGATACAAAAGTATGTTCCTAAATTTTTGTTTTGTTTTGTTTTTAAATAAAAGTAATTTTTCTCAGTATAGAAGTGAAGTTTTTGTGCGGCTTTGGGTGCCTGTGTTTGGGTTTCTGTGTACACACCTCCTGAGATCTCTATTTTTCTCTAGATCTACAATTCTTTCATTCACATTACAGCCACATCAAGTTCTAACTATACGTCTTGGTCTCTAGTTGAACTTACTCTTTTTTACTTATCCTCTTCAATTTTCTTTATCTCTTTGATGGCTTCTTTTTAATAGACAGAACACTGAGAATCAGAGAGACACTAACCATGTTATGTTTCATTCTTAATTTTGAAGTCCACATAGTAAAAAGTAATGACGTTAACATTGAGTTATACTGGGAGAGAAGTTGAGAATTCACTTTTACATACACAGAATGATGCACACACATAAACTGAACTGGAGTTCTTAAAGCAAAGGGTAACAGAAGATTTCAAACAATGATTGCCTTCCTTTTGAAATATAAGGAGCAACAAAGAGGATGTAATTTTTTTTCAGAATACCTTAAATACCATAGAAATAATTTTCCCTTTCCCTTTTCACCTTACAAATATTAGGATACACAGGATATCAGCAGTTTAAAGCTAGGAAATTAGCACTATGAGGTCACTGAGAAAACCAAGGATGAGTCGGGAATGAAATTGCCTAATGCTTCATAGGTCTTTCCTTTTTAATTTTATTCCTTTCTTCCTTCATGCCTACTAATATAATGTCTTTTTCTTGATCTCCAGGAGATCCATTGCTGCAAGAAAAATGAATCCAGTTTCAGAGATAATTGTTCTAATTCTGGCTCTTTATGATGCTTGAATAAAAAAATAGCATTTTTGTGTGTAATAAGAGTTTATTAAGAATGATAATACTTGGTATATATTAACTTGGACAATGTCTTTTGTTGACCTCTATGAAGTATTGCTTACAATTTTGAAGCATAGTCATACATGAAAGAAGCTGTTTAATTTAACCCACATTCTAATGCAATCATCTCTCAGAAAATAATAACAAAGAAAAAACTAGTTTTTATTGAATTTCTAATACATTCCAGATAGTTTCTCAGATGGTTCTTATTACATCTGCCCATTTGTGCTATGATTAATGTGTTCTTTTTCTCATTCTCCAAGTTCACAAGTTAGAGAGTAACTTGGTCTCACCGATCTGGGGGATCTGCTTAGCCACTGTCTGTAGGGATGTGCATTCCAAAACTATGTCTTCCTACATAACACAGAACGTATAATGAATTTTAATCGATACGTGCTCCAGGCCTACTCTTCCAATTTACACCTATATAAAAACAATTCAGAATTGAGGTTTAAACGGCTGCATTGTTTGAGACATGAGAATATGAACTGGACTGCTTTTCCTGTTTGTCAAAACCATCTGAAAAACACCTAAAAGTCAACTCAAAAAGTGGAGACAGTTTTGCTTTTATTATTGTTATTAGTGAATGAAAGCAATTCATCAAACCTCTATTATTTTTTCTACTTTAAAACAATTTATACATTTTCTTAAATCCCTGGCTGGATATGCTAAACCAATGTGAACATCTTTGCATTAGATTATTGAATTTATGCTTATCTGCTTGACATGGGCTCCCCCATATTAACTCAAGTCAGAGTTCGTGAACTGATAACATTTGTAGCATTTGATAGCAAATGTAAGAAGAGACAGACTGATTGCAAACTTTATTTTAAATCACAGTTTATGTTCTTGGACAAATATAAGTCTGACATGTTTTTAAAAGAACTCTGTAAAGCTGTATTTTTTTTTAATTAACAGATTAGATAAGCAAGCAATATGCTTCCAAAAATTTGTTTATTTTAATTTATTGTTTTGTTTGTTTATTATTATTTTACATAGCTAGGAGCTAAGAGTCTCATTTTCCTGCCTTCTCTATGGCTATTTTTTTTACAGTATCTCTTTGAGATGGAAAATCCTCATTAATACTTCATCAATACTACCAGAGCCTATACTTAGTTATAAATACTCATTGAATCTGTCATCTTGAAAAGTGTTTAAAATAAGCAATGCAGAATTTTCAAAGTTTGATTCTTTCATTACCTTCTATGTCAAAAAGACGCTGGGAATGAAATGGTGTCTGAGTCAGCTCAGGCTGCTGTAACAAAATACCACAAACTGGGTGACTTATAGACAACAGACATTTGTTTCTCACTGCTCTGGAGGCTGGAGAGTTCGCACTTATGGTGCTAGCAGATAGGGTGTCTGGTGAAGGCGTTGTTCCAGGCTGCGGGCTACTGACTTCTCTTTGTGCCCTCTCTGCAGAAGGGGTGAACTAGCTCTCTGGAACCTGCTTTATAAGGCTTTATTATAAACTTCATTAACAGTAACTAAAATTATTTCATTAATGATAACTAAAACATATTCATTAATTTCATTTATGAGGCCTCTAGACTCCTGATCTGATTACCTCGTAAAACCTCTACTTCCTAACAAAATCACATTGGGAATAAGGATTTTAATATATAAATTTGGCAGGGACACAAGCATTCAGAACACAGCAAATGGTGAGTAAAAAAAGAATGTCCCTCTTTTATAGACTTTATAATCTAGAAGGGATGACAAACAAATAAAATAATTATACAAATAAATGTGAAAATTCAAGTGAGGAAGTGAAGCAAAGAAGGAGTATGTGGTATCCTGAATTACCATAAAAGGAATTTGGTCTAGTCAGAAAGGCCAAGGAAAGCTTCAATGAAGAAAAGGTTATTTGAAACTGAAAAAGGAGAAAAATTAATTAGGTAAAGAAAAAAGATAGATTCTTGCCACATTGCAGGAAAATATATACATATACCCCATGGTGAGAAAAAGCAAGACAAAGATACAGAGAGACCCACATGCTTTGAGAATAAAGATAGAAGAAGAATGTGTGAGAGACACAACTAGAAAAGTGAACTGAGCCATCGTTCTCTAGAGGTTTGCAGCCTGTGAGAACAGTTTTGTCTTTATAAGAACTCTGAAACAACAATCCAAAAGAACCTATGCACCCCAATGTTCATAGCAGCACAATTTACAATAGCCAAGCACTGGAAGCAACCTAAGTGCCCATCAGCAAATGAGTGGATCAAAAAACTATGGTATATTTACACAATCGAATTCTATGCATCAGAGAGAAAGAAGGAGCTTATACCCTTTGCAACAGCATGGATGGAACTGGAGAGCATTATGCTAAGTGAAATAAGCCAGGCGGTGAGGGACAAATACCATATGATCTCACCTTTAACTGGAACATAATCAACAGAAGAAAAAAAGCAAACAAAATATGATCAAGACATTGAAGTTAAGAACAATCTAACAATAGCCAGGGGGGAGTGGGGAGGGAACCGTGGGGAGAGGGGATTACGGGAACTACTTATAAAGGACACATGGACAAAATCAAGGGGAAGGGTGGAAGTGGGGGAAGGAGGTGGGTTTGGCTGGGGTGGGGTGGAGGGATGGGGAGAAAAGGCATACAACTGTAATTGAATAACAATAAAAATTAAAAAAATAAAAATAAAAAAGAGCAATACAAAATTTAATTAAAGAGACTAAATTAAAGAGGATCTAGAGTAGTAAAATGTGTATTAGTTAAGGGGTGATTGTAATTGAATAAGGAATTTATTACATGGTAGCTTAAACTGTGGGAGGCAGTGGTCGAGATGGAAAGAGTATATTAAGTTAATGTTTGAAGTCACCTGGTGGTGGGTTGGATAAGAAATCTGAGGGAGAGGGACTTCTTAGGACTGTGAGACTGACTCCTGGTCTCCTGACCTGTGTAACAGGACAGATGGTGAGGCCAGTCACTGAGGTGAAGCCTTCCTAACAAAGGGTTCCCACCAGCAGCGGAACAGTGGCTAGTGGAAGTTGATAAGTTTGGTTTTGGGTACATTGAGTTTGAGATGCCTTAAAGAAACATTCAAGAAAAGATTTCAATGAGCATTAGTTATATTAATCTAGAGTTCTGAGGAGAAGTCACTGATAGAATTATAAATGTGTAAATTACGTAGAGATGTTCATTGAACTTATAGGTGTGAGAGAAACTACCCAGAGAGTTAAGAGGGAGGTGAGGAACAAGCATGGCTTAGAATGTAAGCATACATTCAAACCTGCCATGGGATCTAAGATCACAAGAACTTGGGCAAGTCACCTTTCTGTCTCTCTCTCTCTCATTCACTCTCTCTTACTTAGTCTATTCTGAACTTTATTTCCCTTATCTGAAAATGAACATAACAGTTTCTTCTTAAGGTTGTTGTTGGATTGATTAAGCTACCATGTGAAGGAGTTTCCATTGTGCCTTGCAAATAGAAGTTCAATAAGTGGTAGAAATGCTGATGCTGATAATGACTATCGGTGGTGCTGGAGGTGATTTTATTTCCACGGCCCAGATAGTTGTACATTAAAGCACAAAGAACTTTGGTTAAAATGCTAGTCCTTTGAATTAAAATCTTCCCTTAAAGTTCCTAGACATTTCATCAATTTTTTTTTAACAAAAGAAGCTTTAAATAATTGAACTTTCATTGAGGGCTTGAGATCATCCTGTCGCTGCTGGTTACAGTGCTCTGTCATGACTGACTTCGGGATATTTTTAATCAGCTTGAAATCAGATAACCACCTTTATTAGAATTGTGACTAAACTAGATGCAGAATAAAGGTAGATAAAGGAAAACTTAATGGACTCTGAATAAAGTGTACAGGTTTAATGACATTTATTGGGATGGATGAGGAATCATAATTGCTTCTTTCCTAATTGTTTGCTATCTTCAGATGGTCGAGATTGCCATGTGGTGTACACTTGAGTAGGCCTGTGTGTTCGTTCACATTCACATATGAATAATTCCCCTTAACCAGGCATTCTCTTTACATGTGTATTGTATGTGTATATAGTTATTATTTAAATTCACTCCTTTAATAAATTTTTCATATCCATAAGGGAAATTTAGGTCAACTATCTCAGTTACAAACTCAAGAAAACACAAAACATTCAGTAGAGAAGCGCACACACAGTGTGTGCATGCCTACTTTTATCAACAAAGTAAAAATGCAAGCAGACGTGAAAAATATGGAGTAATATCCCATTCAGTATCAAAAGTAGTTACTGTGCTTTGCAAAGCCTTGTCCATTTTTTATAATTTTCCCAACATTTCTATTTTTTTCTTTTTTTTGGCACTGTCTCTCAGACTAATCCCCCTACCCCTCAAAAAATTTGATAACCAATCCAATATTGTTTTGTTTTCCAGAGACCTTCTTTTTGGGGAACTCTACCTCCTACTTCTGTCTGGACTAACCAGTCTCTAGGTTTGCTGCAACCTAGAGAATAGTAGGGCTTGCATTCCCTCTTTTTCCACGTCATTTCTCTTTAATTTTTGCTGCAGCACCTCTTCGATGTGGATACATTCAGTCAATAAGTGTTTATTGGCTGGCTTCCACGAGGCAGGCAGCATCCTAGGCTCTGCTTAGCCAGTATCTGCGGAACGTACTCTCGTAGAAAAAGACAATGAACAAAGTAAATGAGAAGACTATATAGTCTGTCTGATGTTGGTACATATCTAGAAGAAAAATGAAGTGAAGAAGAAAAGGATAGACATTACATGTGCATGAGAAAGTGTTAGAAAGGTAGAGAGTTAAATTTTAAACATGATGGGCAGAGACGATCTCGCTGCGAAGAGGGTATTTGAGCAAAAACCTGAGGGAGGTGAGGGACCGAGCCATATGTGTATTTAGGAATCATCTCTCTAGGCAAAGAGTTCCTAACGTTGAGGTAACGGTGCTTTGTTCCGTGTCCCACTTCTATATCAGTCAAAACAGATGGCTTTGGGAATTATTACTTGAACAAAAGTATCTAATGAGTATCTTTGCAAGAAAACTCTGCAGAAAGGAGATGTATACTAGGAAGGGGCTGACCGACCCTCTTACAGGGAAGTCTGACCATGGCACACACAAAGAAGATTGAAAAGAGGGAATAGTTGGGAGGCACCAGGCAGAGGTCATGAGGCAACAGCACTCATAATAACCAGAAGCCAAGCAATAGGGAGACACATAGGTGAAAAAGAAACAGAAGGGAAGCAAGACAATAGAAACGTGAAGCCAGAAAACACTGAACTCCCAAACTGCTGGTGGTAGAGCACATAGGGTAGCATGAATTGTATCCACATTTCCCCAACTTGTGACAAACCTGCTTCCTCTATTCCTTTTTTTTTTTTTTACCATAAATCTCTGAGGTAACTGAAGTTGTGTCTATGCCTTACGAACTAAAAGAACCACTAATAACAAAGCAATTATTTCTGCCTTCTGTAATTAGCTTGACTCATTCAATTATTACTTTTTCTTTATTTCAGCTTTAAAAAAAACACTAGGCAGATATGGAATATGTACTTTTCAGCAGCATCAAAGTCAGTCTACCCTATAACTATCCACTTGTTTTGTTGTTTTTTATATTGATTCTATCTGAGAGGTGTTATCCCACCATTCTGCCAAAGGGTTTCTAGCTTCCCCGTATCAAAGTAACTTTTGGTGTTTTTCAGACTGCTTCACCAGGTCCATGTGTACTCCTGCGCCTGTGCTTGTGACTAGTATTGTAGATACATGGTCTCTGTATGTCTCCACTAGACTATTTGGTTTCACACCGCCTTTCCCACAATTACGGCGTTGAATCTCAAGCCACTAGAGCAACTGTGGGAGGTAACTGCACCTTCACCTTGTGCAATTGTCACCATAACCTTTCTCTTTTTTCCATTAGAACCTCAAAGCCTACTGACTGAATTTTCTACTCTAGAAGAACAATGTATTTATAATACCTCGCAACACAGATTAGGCCAGTGAGTGCATGACTGTTGCACTTTAAATAGTAGGTTACTTACAGACAAGAGCGTTTACAGATAGCTGGCTCCCAAGCAATGGTTTACATTCATACATTTCAATTGCATCCTATTCCAATGGGATAAGTAAAATAAAACATCATTTTTCTTTTTCTTTATTTTTTTTTCTGGTAAATGTTTGCTTTTCATGTTACAATAGTTGGGGAATAAGTGCCTCTAATAAAAAAGTGCTTAAGTGTGGTAATTCCACAGAAGCATGCACATTAGTCACGGGAGTCGCCTTTTAGTAGTTACCACATATCCTCATGAAAAGAACTGAGTAAAAGTATAACAGAATGTAACTCATCCCATACTTACTTTGCTAAGCTCAGACTCTGACGTGCAAAAAATTCTAAGAATTTTTTGAAATTGTGCTGAAGCAATTCTGTATTTATTTGGGGGTGCAGTCTATCATCCATGTCTCCTTTTGTAACATCTGGGTAATTATAAAGCATTTTTTACACTCATAACTTTTGCTCTCTGTTAGTATTACTATTATTAAACTTTTGCAGTTGCTACTTTAGTCTAAATAGCACAAGGTAAAAAAATTAATAATGAATTTTCTATAATAAAATGACTTTACTATTTATTAATTCATTATCTCAAATTCTCCAGAGCATTGCCTTAAATCAGCATTTCCTATCTGCAGAATTTCAGTTGCTTAGACAATATCCTTGACATCATATCAGCTCCCTATGAGGGCATTACTGCTTCATAAAGGGCAAATTGTCAGGAGCAAAGTCAAGGTCCCACGGAATGTAAACCCTATTCTCATGTAACTACATTAAATGAGGAGAATGGTGGGGGGGAATGGGAGATAGATCCATCTAGATGAAGCTGAGTGCTTCAAATTGATAGAGAGATTAATGTGTAAAAATACCTCTGCTAGTTGAATCAACTGGTTAGATTCCCACGGTAATGCATTAAAGGCTGCTTGTTTGATATTTGCTTGGATCACTAAGTTTTGCTCGATGAATAAAAGCCATTTCACAGACAACTCTCTAAATTCAACAAGCCACCTTGTAAGCACGAATGCATGAGGTTACAGAGCAAAAAAGTTTGATGCCTCCACTCGACATAAATCCCAACCATTCATTGGATGACAACCCTGAATGCTGGTCCTATTGACAGTGGATAGTAGCTTTTTGTTCCTATGGAAACATGCAGTAAACATTGCTGGAATTTCCACAGTCTGCTGTCTGCTTCCACAGCAGGAACTTAACAATTATTTGTGGAATAAAGAAATGTCTGATTCTGTGGGCTCATATTAAGCAGTCATCATGCAATTACACAGATACCTGCTGAAATAAAGAAGGTAGGGCATGAGAGACAGGGACAGAGATAAGGGTTTGCAGTGGAAGGAGAATCCTGAGAAAGCTTTTCAGAATTTTGCCTGATTAGCCTTTTCCTTTCTCTATCCAAGCAATACCAAGGAGTAGACAATGTGAGCCAAGACACAAGGTAAAAATGTTCTAATATGTTAGGACTGCATGGTCTTAGTGGGAAGGATGAAATCTTTCTTCTTTATTATTGTACCTCGTGCATTATCTTAAATACTTCAAGTTGTCTTAAGGTAATAAAGAAACACACAGAGAAAAATATGTTTATTTGAAGCTGAAATTACAGACAGTTCTACTTTGAAAAATCCTTTGGCCTCTGTCTGGTTAGAGATTCATACCCTGAAAAATATTTGGTTCTTGATCACTACCCCACACTCTCCACAGCCAGGCCTACCTCCAGTGCACACTGCTTCAAGGTCTTGTGTACTTACATTTGTTCTAACAGAATAAACTTTGGGTCAGTTTTCTCCTGAAGAGTTTACCAATCCCTGCTAACACTGTTAGATATTTAGGGCAAGATTGTTTTTTAGACTTAATAGAGCTCATAAAAAGATCACTCCAACTAAGTAAATTCAACGATTTACAGGGAAAATATCTGAGTAACAGGGCGAAAGTTAATAGTGCCTAGAGGAACTAAAACTTTGTTCAATTGTTTTTAATGAAATAAAAAAAAACCCAGCAACAAAGAAAGAGTAAGTAATGAGAACTGCTAAATGACTTGAAAGAAGCTTGATAGTCAGCAAAGTAATGGTTTTCTTGTTGTGTGCAGAAAATGGCTTGTTGAAAGGAAGGAGACAAATATTTTGTTTCTATAATGTTGATACTTAGAATTTATATCTCTAATCTTTTCTACCATCTCCCTAGTTCTTAAAACTTCTAGAGATATTAGAAAGTGGTCAATATTATTCTCAATTAGTAAAGTAGCCACTTAGCCACACAAATTATTCAAGGTCAATCTTGGTTGTGAGATGCAAATAGAAACCAGAAGTGCATGTTCAAATTTACCATGGATTTTCTTATGTTTACTTTTCTACACACACCACCTTTAAAAACCAGCACTTCCACGACAAAGAATGAGAATGTGAATTACTGTTCTCCCTTCTTCATTAATCTTTTTTTCAGTTTTATTGAGATATAATTGATATGTAACATTGTATTTGTTAAAGGTGTACAATAGAATGGTTTAATTATGTATATATTGGGAAATGATTTCCACAATAATTTTAGATAATATTTAGCAGCTTATATAGTTAAAATTTTCTTTTGTGAAATGGGAACTTTGAAGATCTACTCTCTTAGCAACTTTCAAAAATACAATACAGTATTGGTAACTACATTGCATCCCAGAAATTAATTACCTTATAACTGGAAGGCTTTATCTTCAGACCACCCACACCAATAACCTTACCTTAACACCCACCCCCACCTCTGGCAGCCACCAATGTGTTCTCTAGTTCTGTAAGTTTGATTTCTTTAGATTCTGTATATAGCCGAGAACATACGGTATTTGTCTTCTCTGTCTGATTTATCTCACTTAGCATACCTTCCCGGTCCCACCATGTTCTTGCAAATGGAAGATTTTCTACGGCTGAACAATGTTTTGTTCTGTATTAATTACACATTTTCTTTATCCATTTATCCATCAATAGACAGTTTGTTTTCATGTCTTGGCTATTATAACAATGCTGTAATAAACATGAGAATACAGACATTTGTTTGAGATAGTGATTTTGTTTCTTTTGGATGTATACCCAGAAGTGGGTTGTTGGATCGTATGATAGTTCTATTTTCAATTGTTTGAGAAACCTTCACACTATTCTCTATAGCAGCTGCACCAACTTACATCCTCAGCAGCAGAGTTCCCTTTTCTCCACATCCTTGACAGCACTTGTGATACTTATCTTCTTGATGACAACTATGCTAACACGTGTGAGGGGTTGTCTTATTGTGGGTTTGATCTGCATTTCCATGATGATTAGTAATGTTGAGCACCTTTTTATGGCCTACTGGAAATTGATAAATTGACATGTCTTCTTTGGAGAAATGTCTATTTACTTTCTCTGTTTTTAATGGAATTATTATTATTATTATTTATTTTGCAATTGAGTTACATGAGTTCTCTATATATTTTGGCTATTAATCCTTCTTTGGATATAGAATTTGCAAATGTTTTCTCCTATTATGTAGGTTTCCTTTTCATTGTGTTGTTACTTACATTTTCTTTACAGAAGCCTTTTAGTTTGATGTGGTTCCACTTGATTATTTTTACTTTTGTTGCGTTTGCTACTGGTGTCAACTGTAAGAAATCATCTCCAAGACCAACATCAAGGAGCTTACCTCTTATATTTTCTTCTAAGGTTTTTGGTCTTACATTCAGGTCTTGAGTTGATTTTTGTGTATAGTATAAGATAAAAACACAGTTTGTGTATGTTTTTTTTATGTGCTTGTCCAGTTTTCCCAACACCATTTACTGGAGAGTATCCTTTCTCCATTACAGACTCTTGGATTTCTTGTCATAAATTAGTTGACCATGCATTTATTTCTTAGCTCTCTGTTCTGTTCCATTGATCTGATTGACTGTTTTTATTCAGAACACATATCATTTTGACTGCTATAGCTCTGCAATATACTTTGAAATCAGGAAGTGTGATGCCTCCAGCTTTGTTCTTCCTTCTCATAAATATACTTTAAATTATACAATATAATATACTGTATGTGTAATTATATACAATATAATTAATTTGCATAATTAATTAAGTATATGAATTAATAAGAATGCATTTTTATTTCATTACTTTTTTTAATATAAAAGGTATACATGCTACTTGAGATCATCAATTTCCCTTAGAAAATATTAGACTGGTTGAAGCAGATGACCTTGGATTTACAGATTTCCCATTTGGTAGATTCAATGGAAAAATAAATTAATACTTAGGATATTCTAGGTCAGATAATTGCTATAGTCCTCTATTGTGATGACTTAATTTTTAATATTTGATTTTTGAATGTGTCTATTTTAAACATTATAATTTATGTAAAACCTTAACACATTTTAGAAGGTGAAAAGTTATATTCTTCTCATCTTCAAATTTGACTTATAAATTTGATTTTACCATCTATTACACACATTATCTTATTTAATTACCATACCTAAAAGTTAAGACCTTACACTGAAAATTTCCTTTTTTTAAATTAGAGATTAAAAAACTTCTTAGAGAACACTCAACAGGTTAGTTTTGGATCCAAGATGCACACCAGCTTGAACTAGGAAAAGGTCTATACCTTGTTCACTACATCACAACACGTTAAAAAAGAAATGATGTATGTTTGGGAATCACATTATCTTAATAGGACTTTGGTTTGGAAAAAATTATTTAAAGTTTTGTTGTTGGTAAACACAAAAAGGTTTTAGTTCCTTTAGTTGACATAAAACAGTAATTGGAAAATAAAGCTAATGATACATTCAATAGTAAAAAAGGTTTTTCATAAGTATTTTCTTTGATTGTGCTATTTTTTGTGTATTACTTGTAAGTGTATGTAGAGGAGGAAAAACTTTTCCTCTACCATCTAGGCTCTGCCATGGGAGACTGCAAATTAAGCAGACAACTGACAGTTTCCCAGAAGGAAAATATATACATTTTGTTTGAAATTTTATGTATACAGGAGCTGCACAGATGAAAGCCCACAGAAGCCATTAGATTCTGGGGCTTTGTATCATTTTGTTTAACAAAAGGCAATAGATTACCAAGTGACCAGATAAAGAAAAAAAAAGTTTGGGGCTTCTAAAAGCAGTAAATTGTGAGAAGGTAAATTATAGGGGAAACTAATGGTGATAAGGGTTTTCAGTAAAGTTGGCTTATTCAGGCTCATCTTGGTTCCATCTCCATCTCTGGTGATAAGCGTTATTGTCCTGATTTTGGTACAGCTGAGGGTGGGGGAATGACACCTTCAAAAGGGAAATTTATTTCCCACTTTTAGGCAGATGCAGGAAGAACAGAAAGTTCTTTCTTTGTCTTTTTTTTCAATCGCTTTCAGCTCAAAATAATCCTTATGTTAAATGGCGTATTTTACGGTGGCACTTGTGATCCCCATCAGATACAGTAATATTTTTCTGTCATCTACTCTGTCTTCAAATATTAAACTCAGAGGACTCATTGTTTTTCCAGCTCAACTCTGCAACATTTATTTCCAGGAACTATATTATGTTGTTAATAGCTTAGAAGTCCTTTTTAATCCTGAGTTGAAGAAAAAGATTTGGATATGATAATGAATGTATATTCTAAAATTGAAAGGATTATAATAGAAGGCAAGATTCAGAAATTGTGTTTTGATCTGTTACCTAGTGCAATTTAGTTCCTGAATTTCTTATAAGAAATTATTTATTGGTGCTATTTCATTATATATTTTTTCTCGGTCTTCTTTGCTCCCCCTTTTTTTTCCTGGGATTTTTGTAGGGTCAATTGTCGATCTTCTGTATAATATTGATTTCCCTTAGTGGACTAACATTTTTTTGCCTCTCAATCATTCCTCTCTAGGCTGTTTTTGCAGGACATGTAAACTGAGAATGGTGTTTAAGGATGAATGTTTGCAATCAATTTGATGATAAGCAACATTAATTTGCAACCCAATTACACAAAATATTATTCACTGAAAAAAATAATTCATTTTTTTCTTAACAATGGACATGTATTATTACAGAAAGATTAATATCATTGAATTTTTCCAATAAAAATTGGTTTCTTCTCTTATTATAAAGTACCTATATAACATCCTTGATTTTATCTCTTGGTTCACAAAGCCTAAAATATTTATATCTGTTACATTGTAACTTTTTACTTTGTAGAAAAAATTTTCCAACCCCTTGTCTACAGGTTGGATTCATTCAACATATGTCCTCTGTTTGGACTTCTGCATGTGCTATAGAAAGTTTAAAAACAATAACCATAAAAACGTGTACTAATCTGTCTTTTCAAAATTCAATTAGCAACTTAACAACCTGGTATGCTTTTTTAGCATCCAGATATTTGTGTGTTGTGATGTGTGTGCGTCTACAGAACTGGACCAATCTTAGCTCTGCCACAGATTTCAGGCTTAGAGATGGTGAAGTCATTTCATAAACATATTTGTTTACATGAATGATAACACTTGATATAAAATGCTACTCAATGAACATTTTATAAATAAATGATTAAGTGATATAAAGAATTTGAATCTCAACATTCTTATGGAAAATAAGCATATTTAATATGATCACGCATACCTTACTTCAAAGTGAAAATCCTCATCTTCAGCTCCTTAGAGATGCAGGGATCTTTCAGTGAAACCCAAGGAAGTGTAAGTGGGCAGAACTAGAACTATAGTAAGAAGCACTACTGAGACCTGATTGTCTTTCACCTCCTGTGTGACCGTGGCAAACGGGACATTCCTCTGAGTCTCTTTCCCCAGGTGGCTTGCAGTAGATGATTTATAAGGTTCTATCAAGTTCTGACAATCTGTGACTAGTATGGTAAGCTGTCCCACCGGCAAGTTGTGTTTCTGGTAATGGATATTTAAGTTGATACTAGTCAGATACCGCCTCTGCAAAATATCAGCCTTGATGACTATTGACTTTTTGAATGAGTGGGACAATATGCTCAGTGCCTCCAGTATTCTCATTTATTTCTCAACTTCAGGTAACTACTACTGCTGTTCCCATTTTTTTTTTTTCAGATTAGAAAACTAAGCTCAAAAGAAGTGAAAGTCATTTGTTAATGGTCATAAAACTTGCAAGTGTCAAAACTGAGATTTAAACACTATTTTTTTTTCAAAACCTAAATTAATGACATCTGAGGTATATAGTTTCATATTTTAGTGGTACCCCTGAAAATCTTTTCATTTTCTAAATTTGAAGATGTCTCCTTTGAAAGCCAAAACACTTAAGTTTGTCCTGCCTAACACTGAATCTTTCAGTTAACCCTTCAAAAAAAAATTAGTGAAGGTCAAAAGTAGAGAGAGTATCAGCAGGCAGAAGCTGTCCAGAAAGAGGTGGATTGGCATCCAGCAGAGATGAACTTTACCTTGGTTGTTATGTTGCTTAAAATAAGCCTTACTTCCTGTCTTAGTCTGCTCAAGCTGCTATTACAGAATCCCATAGATTGGATGTCTTAAAAAACAAATCCTTATTTTCCACAGTCCTGGAGGCTGAAAAGTCCAAGATCAAGGAACTGACAGATTCGGTGTTTGGCGCTCTCTCTTAGTTAGCAGGTACTCATCTTTTCATTACATCTTCATATGCACTCAGAGAGAAAGATTTCCTGTCTCTCACTCTTTTTATTACGGCACTGATCCCATAATAAGCACCACACCCACATGACTTAACCTAATCCCGATGACCCCCCACCCCGCAAAGGCCCCACTTCCAAATGCTAACACATAGAAGGTCAGGGGCTTCAGTTTATGAATGTTGAAAGGACACAAAATTCAGTCCAAAACATTTCCATTTATAATTTTTCTGGAATATCTTTACTAAGAGTTTATTCACTCCATGACCCTTGGAAAGAATACTCTACCTTAAAGATCAAGGCAGCTTAGAGCTGAGCTAGAAAATGTGATTTGAATTTGTATCCAAACATGTAGTAAACTGTCTAACCCCAGGTCCTGTGCTCAATGTCCTGATTACTGTAAATGACTGATAGGGTTTTTTTTTCATCTTTTTAAATGAAATCAAACTATCAAGTTTACATATTTGATAACCTCCTACTTTCTAGCTTCCTCCAAAATAAATCAAAGAATATATATCTTTGAATTATTTGAAAATTTTTTCACTTCATTAACTTTGGTTAACTCATGAAGCTGAAATCACTCTATTTTAGTTTCCATTAAAAGATACGAGTAAGAGTTTTTAGAGCGAATTTGTGTTGGGGGGTTGGGGGGAGGCTACAGGACACTAAGGGAGAGAGGCCAGACCCGGGGAATACTTTTAGGAACCAAACAAAATATCTTGCAGTGATGTCTCTGTACCAAACAAATGCGTATATGAATTTATTTTCATGTAAATGTAGCTGTCAGCTTAGATACTATAATGCACTTGGTAAAAAATAAATCAATGGAAAAAATCCTCTTCTAAAATGTATTTGTTAAATCATTATGAAAACCAAGAAAAACTTTTTTTTTTCCTTAGAGCTTTTTGTTTAATGAAACACAGCCAGTTACAGGCATCTTGCTGTTTTATTCCCCTCCACTGAGCACGGTTTACTTGATACCTCATCCAAGGCAGAGTTTGCCAAGACAACTGAGCAAGTCTAGCATAGAGAACTTCAGTGTGGTTGGAAAATGTCCAGCTTTGAACAAGGGTCTGTACCAGGCTCTCAGACTAGCTATATTTTTTTCTCAGATGTCTTTTCTTTCTTCTGGAGTCATTGAGTCTTTGCATTCTTGAGTCCTCAGCTTGCCGGGAATTTTCATGGTTAGGTAACATGCCTCGGTGCTAATCCTCAGCCTTTCTTACATTCATGTGTGTCCAGGGCATGACTTTTTCCTGGCCTGCATGTTTCCTCATGTGAAACTTGGGAGCTTTCTAATCCTATGCAAGCTCACAGTTGGCTGATGATTCACAGTGAGATAGATTATCCTTGTGGGGAGATCTACAAGTGCCAAATTGTACTAAATTGTTCAATAATGTGAAGTACTAAAATAAAGAGTTAGAGTAGTCAAACCTGCCCAATGCATTTGCTGCATATTTTCCGAGCCTAGATCAATTCATGAAACCCAAAGTCAGATAAGTTAAATAATTATGATAATAATAATAATGAGTACTTAAATATTTTCCAGTCACTTTGCTCAAGTACAAATTACAGATTAATTTATTAAACCTCACACCAGCCTATCAGGTCACTATTGCTATTATCTTCAATTAACAAATGAGGTAATTAACAGGCCCAAGGGTGTTGACTGATAAATGATGACACGAGAAATGAACTCAGAACTTTCTGGTTCTAAAGCAGTTAAATTATATTGCTTATAATGTAGTCAATTTCTTTGACTTACAGTAATAACAGAATTTCACGCCAAGATCGTTTAGAAGTTCAGAGTAACCTCTGAAGTTTGAGTGCACGAGTGGCCCTGCCGATCGCTGGCTGTGTGTTGGTGGGCAAGTTATAGTACCTTCCCTGTAGAATGGGATCAAAATCTGAGTAACGGTTTCTTCCCATAGAGTTGTTTTGAGATAATCCATGTGGTGCATATAAACTTGTGCTCAGTACTTGGTGAGCATTCAAAAGATTTAGGTACGATGATTATTTAATGATGGTATCATTTCTGATATTCACAATATCACCACTCTCACCTAGAAAGCATGTGTACAAATAAACACTAATTTATAGATCTTGCTTAACCTAGTGATTCCCACTTGCTGATACAATCAAAATAAGACGGTGATCAGGTCGTATAGCCTCTTGCACAGATAGCTGTCTGGCTTGGATGTAATATTAAAAATCAGTTGCTACTTCTGTTCCAAGCCATTTTGAATGAGCTAATAGTTTATTTGTGTGCATTTTAGGAAAAATTGTGCAGTGATGTAATGACTGTTATGAACATTGCATGTCTCCACTTTAACCAAAGAAAAGACAAACCATGTACGAGGTCTGTCCAGAAAAAGTCCAGCCATTGTTAATGTAACGAGAACAGTTTGTGGGACATCGATGTAACCTGGCAGCCAAGGAGAGTGGACCGGAATGTGCATGTGTGAACAATGATGAGTTCATTATACTAGTTACTGGGGGTGGTAGACACCATTGAGTGAGCATGTGTACTGTGCCACCATCATTTCAAAATGACTGAGTCTAGAACAATAAATCTGCATTAGATTTTGCATTAAGTGTGAACATTCCTCCATGGAAACTATTCGGGTGATTCAGGAGGCCACAGCTATGGACAACTGGTGATTGGCAGCTTCGTCACAACAACGGGCCCACTCAAGCATCATGTCTGGAGAAGTGTTTTTTGGCAAAACACCTACAGTCTAGATTTGGTGCCCTTGACTTGTGGCTTTTCCAAAAACTAAAATCACTTTTGAAAGGGAAGAGATTTCGGATCGTTGATGAGATTCAGGAAAATATTACAGGGCAGCTGATGGCAATTGGGAGAGCTGTGTGAGGTCCCAAGGCGACTGAGACTTCATTGTCCTATGTACCATGTTTCTTGTATCTTGTATCTTGTTCAATGAATGTCTCTAATTTTCATATTGCATGTCTGGATACCTTCTGGACAGATCTTGTATATTCACTCTTATTTCCAAATAGCCTAAAGAAGCCACAGGCAAGTTATATGATCAATCTTAGAGAAAATATTGAAAATTTAGTAGGCTTCTGTGTCTACTACAAAGTCCTCTGAATCCAGGCCCAGGTTTGAATTAGCCTTGAGTTTAAATTCCAGCTCTGCCATGTGACTAAATGAGTAACCCTGAACATGTCCCTCTAAGCTTGTGTTTCCTTGTTGGAAACATGTAAGTGATAGTTGTACTTACCTCTTAAATAGTCATGGCTTTTAAGAGAATCTATGTAATTAGATGGATTATATACTCTGGCACGCTATGTTCTCAATAAGTTTTAGCAACTGCAAATTTTATCTGTATCTTTACTGCTTCTTCCACTCAAAACCAAATATGACTGTAAGTGACACTGCATGAACTTACAAAGGCTAAAAAGGAAAATAAACCATGTTCTACAAAAATTAAAACACTTAAGGAGAATAAGAAGATCTACCTTTTATTTGCAAAATCTTATATTCCCTTAAAATCCATGTAATAAGAGCAAACGTATTGTGCTAAATGTGTGAATCATGTGAAATCATCAAACCATCAGGTACCCTTTATGAAGTGCTCCCGTGGGCATGGCATCATGCAGGGAGTGACAATATAACAGTTATGAGACATAAGCAGCATTTGTTAAGGTTTTAAGTTGGGTCATGAGCTAATTAGTCTCAATCTTTGGATATTTTTATAAGAATAAGAGACTTGAGGTATAGTTTTAATGGACAAGATGGAAATCACAAGCTAGAAAACCACTGAATTCTGATACCCAAGTCCTAGCCATGTTTGTATGGGAATATCAGGTATTTTCTGTGCCTCCTATTTAAGTTGATACATTTAAATGATGAATAAGACAACCCACATGGAAGAGACTTGCAAATCCAGCTATCCTTGAAGTTTCTTGTAAATATGAAGACTGTCCTTTGGCTTTACAGAAGAAAACTGCAGATACCCTGTTTCCCTCAACAATTACAAATAAAAATTGCTTTGAAAATGTGAGATATTAAACTCTATAAATATATTAGTATCAACAATCATACCAATCTTCACATTTCTCTTAATTTATACTTATTTTCTCTCTAGAAGAGTGTTGTCATTTTGAGGCAAGGATAGGGTTCAAGATGCACCTGCAAGATGCATTTAACCTTTCCTTATAGCCTTATAGGAAAGCTTGCAGGTGCAGCCATCAGCACCAGGCAGACTAGGTTTGAATCCCAAACTCAACACTTTCAAGATGTGTGATTCTGAATATGAGATAGACCCTTTTGCCTTACCTCAATCTTCTATAATTTTCCTGTTATCTCTAAAATAGGCTTAATACTAATACCAGAGTCATAGGGTTAATTTTGAGGTTATCATGATAGTAGAAAACAAAACTTTTTTGGCAGATTCATTTTCAAATATGCTATCCATTTTCATCAAAACAAAGAATCTGTGTAGCCCTACCTCCCCCCCGCCTCGCCCATATCCAGGCAGCTTTAACAGTAGACTGATAGCCTTGGAGGGCATGTTGGATTCATTTTACAAGTTATTAATTATCTCTGAAATAAGTGGTTCTCAAGCCAGACTACACATCAAAAATCACCTAGGAGCTTTAAAAATACTAATTCCCTGACTCCATCCTTAAATAATCAAACCATGATCTCTGAGAATGGAGCCCTTGGTAGTCACTGGCATTTTTTCTTTAAGTAAAAATATTCATCTTCCGTGTTATTATCTCAATTTATAGCCTTTTCTTCCTCTTATCTTTATGACCCCTTTTAAGGATGAAGGTATTGCTTTTGTTTGTTGCACTATTAGTAATCTTTTAAAAGATGAATACATTAGGATATTTTATAAAGAAATATAGATTTGACTACATTTGCAGCTTTCAAGGAAATCAAACATGACACCTAAAAAGAAGTCTTCACAAACACTCAGATCTAATCTCTACCATCTCTAAAACTTTCCCCTAAACATAAAAGCCTATTTTATTTTATCTCAGCCTTTGCATAAATCTTGATTTTATCTCATTATACCATTTGCAAACTAAATATTCACCATTTCTAAAAGTTTGTTTTCCTTCTGCAAAGTACAACAACTTATAAATTCTGCAGAATTACCTAAATACAATTAAATACTCCTAGAATAATCTCAACAAATATATAGTGTTTTTGTTTTGTATGGGGGCTTGTGATTACTTGATACTTTCCACAGGTATTTTTCCAGCTACATTTTTGTTAATTCTTATTTCTGGATTTGTTTACCATGGTTCATAGTAGGAAGACTAAAGATAGTTCACTGCTACACCCCCAGATACAGGGGCATGGAATACCAGCAACAAGCCTTAAACTCAGAGGAGGCAGATATATACAGGCACTAAGACTCTGAAAAGAAGAAGCTTCTTTCCACTATTCAGGATAAAAGGAGGCATGATAGAGTCTCTCTGTCTCTGTCATATCCAGTCAGCTGCTCCTTTAATAAAGTTCACAATGACAAAGTTATTCTGCTTTGAACAGTTGCTTTTACTTAATGAAAAGGGAGAAAAATTCACACAAGTAAAAATGTTAGAAAATCGTGCTGATATTTTGTTGTTTTTCCATAAGAGGTACATAGAGGAGAAATATATAATGGAAACTGTGAGTGAATTTGAGGTAACTTCCCTTCACCATGGCACAGACAAGTCCTAATATAAGGGGATACCCAGTCTACACCAGGGCTTCATGCTTTCACAGCTCAGATCAGGTTGTTATATCTGTCATCTGCCACCTGTACTTCCTAATAATGAACTTTACTCATTCTCTTAAGTTAAATTGTATTTTGGGGAGCATTTCAGAATCACTATTTTTACCTGGGAAGCATAAAATTTAGAACACCCAAATTAAGGTATAGTTATTTTTATAAGTTAATTAGGAATATATAGCATTTGATAAAATGCAAACTCAATTATAGGAAAGCAACTTCAACAAACCACACTTGAGACTTGAAGACTTGGTCCAATGTAACAGGTATTAATGTCAAAAGTGTATAAAACATCATTAGATATTTCTAAGATACCTCAATCTCACTACATGCAAACTGGACTCGGCATCTTCCTTTACTCTCACTCCAGTTTGGCCCATTTCAAACAAATGGGGACCACAGAGTAAGAAACCTGAGTCATCCCAAGGAAGCCCTCTTTTTCATCTCCCATCCTTCCATATATGATAAGATAATCACCAATGTCTGTTTGTATATAATCTAGACACATCCCTCCATTCTGCTCTCCTAGCGACACCTCATGTCTCACCACCACCATAGTCTGAGGCTACCAACACCCCTAGCTTGGACTGCTGCAAACACTTCTTAAGTAGTCTACTGCCACCCGTTTTTATCTTTTCTCATGCATTTCCCCCACTATATCTGGAGAGATCTTTGTAATCATTTTTAACACAACTCTGTCTTGTCACTCCTTCTGAATCTTCTTTCCTCCCATGGGAAGAGATTGAAACCCTTGAAACCCTTTCATCTCCCACCCAAACTCTCATAATCATTCTCACCTTCGACCTTGCTTACCCTTACTTATTGAGCTACAGTAGGGTAGGTTCTTTGCTGTGCTCCTTCACCATTAGCTCACAACCAGCATTCGAAGGCTGGAACTCTCTTTCCACCCTTGTACTGATAATTTACTTATTCATTCTTCAGATTTCAGATTAATGGTCACCCCCTTAGGGAAGATTTTCCCAGTCTCTCTGCGCGGGGTAATACCCCTACCACTCCATCTCAGAGCCCCACCGACCGCAGCACTTACCATAATTGCGATTTTACAATTACTGCTGATTATTAAATTAATATCTCCCCCACTAGATTGTGTTTACTCACTCTTATATCTTTAGTGCCTTGCACAAGTCTAGCTTTCTATAAAGCAACCAATGAATTACACATGAATTAAATGAATCAAAGGCTCAGTTTCCATATATATGAAACATTAAAAAGAAATCTCACAGTTAGGGCATATCTAAGTCTTGTGTATTGCAGCAAATGTTAATGAAAAAAAATGTCATACAACAGGCAACTGCTACATGTTTTACAGTAATCTATCAATCACTTTCTGCCTAATAGGAAACCTGGTTCTTATGAAGGAAAAAAAAACACAATTATGAAACATGGCATAATGCCAAATGTGTTTGATCCAAAAGGGCCTTGGGGTACTATAATACATAATTTTCAGGGTCAGCCAAATTAATTTCTAAGCATATATCGTATATTAGAAACAAAATGCTTAACATCTGACTCTAAATAGGTGTGATATTCTTCATGAGTCTCATGTGTCAAAGGACGGTGATATACTTTCCCAAATAAATTTGTCTTTTATGGATGCCAAACTACTATTGGAACATGAACTTTTCAAATTTTTTAGAAATTAACATGCTTTTAAATTTCAAATTTCTGGTGGTTGGGGGGATCTCCATTTCATTAGCAATATTCCAAGTGTTAAGCACTCAACACTATGCCTAAATACCTGAGTGGTATTATGCATCACTGATCTCGAATTTTTATTTTAATTTTGAATTCCGATACCTGTACTTGAAACTGGGAAAGTCAGCATTCTTGCTGCCTTTCACTACCAGAACCAATAAGTGGAGACAAGGATCGAACCTTTATGGGTTCTTTATTCAGAGAGCCAGAGATCTCAGAAGAGGGTGGGTTATGTACCCTCAAAAACCATCTTAAATCCTTTACAATGGCATGGATGGAACTGGAGACTATTATGCTAAGTGAAGTAAGCCAGTCAGTGAAAGACAAATACCATATGATCTCACTTACAAGAGGAATCTAATGAACGAAGTAAACTAATGAGCAAAACAGAACTACAGACATGGAAGCATGGAGCAGTCTGACAGCTGCCAGAGGAAAAGGGAGAGGGAGGGTATGGTGGAAAAGGGGGAAAGGACTAGTCAAAGAACATGTATGAATGACCCATGGACATGGACAATGGTCTGGGGATTGACTGTGGGAGCAAGGGGTAGACTGAGTGGAGGAGGACAAAGGGGGATCAATTGGGACATCTGTAATAGAATAAAGAATAAAAAAATAAATAAAACCATACTTACACCTCATTTCAAGCTGATCATTTTATAAGGAGAAGAAAGTGAATAAGGGATTTGGAAAAAAGTTAATTGGATGGAAGGGTAGGTAAAAGGTTTGGAAAAAAGATTAATTGGAAAACAATTGCAGTCTGGCAGTGATCTTCCTGTACTTCTTTATCTGGGATCAGTGGTTCCTTATCTGCATCCCAGGGGTTCCCTCCCTGGAACATAGGGCTCAGATACCAGTCTCCATGGCTTGCAGACCCCCTGGGGGACACAGGTTGAAGTTCTGGTCAACCTTGTGGGTCACATAGTCATGCATTACAGTTCCTGGAATAACAGCTTTCAACATGCAGTAGTCAGTCCCTTAAGCCTATCTATCAGCTGACGTTAAACTCTTTAACTTTTGAATACCCCTATCATACTTATATTATGTGCATAGCTTGAGGAAAGCTGTTTTCTGTCTCCACATTTCAGATTCCTTGTCATTAAAATGGAATAGGACTGAATTAAATATTGTGTGCAAAATACCTTCCACAGTGTGAGAGGTACTATGGGTTTCCAAATAATGCAAATTCTTGTCCTCTTATTTTTCTTTCTCATTTTTTTCTCATCATTTTAACCATTCAAGGCATTTGAAAGGTGTGAAAATCATTTGCCAATTTGTATATGTTCAGTTTCAGATATAAAAATTCTCTCATTTGAGGATTGAAATGACTTTTTCATTCTGATAAGTACATTTATTTATAGAAAGATACCAATCAAAGACACCCATGAAAACCGAAAAACATAAAGACCTTTAAAAAAAAAAGAGGAGGAAGAAGCACATGTATCTTGTGTCATTTTCAGACTGAGGTTCTCTGGTATGTGGTTTGCCTGAAGGAAATAATAAGTGATACCAAAGAATTTAACATAACCTCTTCTACATGTAGAATCTTTCTGAAGGACCACCGTGGTGTGGAAATCTGAGTCACACACCCTATTACTCTGGAAAGAGTGATATTGAAACCAACAGTCAGTTAGGGGAGATGCCCCTTTGGCCCTGTAATATATGATAGAAAGAGCAATAGATTACTCTTAGTTACTCTTTCTTTTCAATAGATTAGTATTTTTTCAAACAGTTAAAAATCAATTAAAAGTTGATCAGTAATTTCTTTTGTAAATTTAAAGGAGAATTCGAGGGCATGAATCTATTTAAAAAGGCATTCTTTGGCATTCTTTATGTTTTATCTCAGCCTTCCAAAACAAGTTTCTATGTTTAGTCTTAAGCTTTTAACATTGAAGTGTCCACTCTGTTGGCTCCACTCTGTTGTCCACTGTGTTGTACCAACAACAACACAGCCTGCAAGCAGAAACACAGCTTTGAAAACAAATCAAAAATAATTTAATTGGATATTCTTTTGGTTTGGTTTGGTTTGGTTTGGTCTTTTCACTTGACTTGGCAATTTAGCATAATCTCTAGCATGATCCACTTATCATGGCCCTTGACATGTCCTAGGAACTATAAAATATCTCCAGGAGCAGAACGTTGTGGCAGAAGATATGAGAAGCCTGAAGCAGAGAGAGGTTATATAACTTGTCCAAAACTGTAGTTAGTAATTTTTGTAGCCAGGGTTTCAACTCAGGCAAACTGAATTTAGAGTCCTAAGCAATGTTGCTAGGTAAAATTGGAGTACTACATACTAACAATGAAGCCATTTCTTTGTGCGAGTATCATGTCCATGGAATGAAGATATTATGTATAAGGAGTTGTAATAGGACCCAAGCCAGAGAAATTCATTTTGAAAGACACTATTTATCACCTCAGGCTAAGAGTTAGCTGAATGCTCCTGCCAAATGTCAGTGATTTAATTTATAATTGGGGAGTGTAAATATGTCCCATGCAATAGTTGGGGTATGTTATATGAAATAAATTATTTGTTGTTTTTCATTATTAGTCTGAAATTAAAATTTAATTAGATGCATTAAATTTCATCTGGCAACTCAGTGCTGTTGTATATATTCTCCTTAATCCAAATATACAACATTTAGGAGAACTCGTGATCTGTTCAAGTTCAAGGAGCTATAAGCAATCAAGTTGAATTGAAACACCAGTTTATTTCATCTCAGAGTCTGTGATGGTGGCAATGATGGGTTTAGATTGCCCTATAAGGTGGGCAAGGGGTGCAGAAAAGCAAGGGAGTGAGTCCCAGGACAGAAGACAACGACTTTAGCACTTAGATAAGGGCTCTGGTCCTGCACTCCAAGCTTTCTCCTTTCTTAAATCAACATCACTCTTTATCTACTCCAGAAGTTTGGGTAAATGGAATAAAAATGGACAAATGCTTCTACTCTTATAAATTCACCAAGAGTATCCCAATATTCTTGAAGCAAAATTTAGAGAGAAAATAATCTGAAAATACTAACACTCTGAAAATAACCTGATAAATGGAAAAAACATTGAAAAAACAATGATTTTCAGGAAAATCTGAGGTAAATAGGCACTGAACCCATATAACTCTAGTTCCTTGTATGGGCACACAGCGAAGTGCGCCTCTTCCTTTGGTAGCCTGGTACTACTGTCTTTATATTGATAGCACTTACTGGTGTTTAAATGATTTCTCATTTACGCTGATACTTTGCATCTTCCACTTATCAGGATCAGAATTCTTAAATTAAGAAAACTGTACTTGAACACCAATTTAAAAAATAGCTAAAAAATAAAGAATTCCTAAATTAGATTGTAAACTTCTCTACATTTACAAAACACCTGAGAACCCTTGAGAGTAATAATACCCTCCCAGTTTTGACTCATTTCAAATATATTCCTATTGTTTACCACAAACTAGTTCAACTAATTAACATAGAGCACCAGAGGTAAAGAAAACTCTAAACAAGAGCCTCATGAGATAGCCTTTCTTTTTGCATAATAAGCCCAAAGCACACACACTTTGAGGTGTTTGTTTGTTTTTTCCTGACTGGAGACAATGTTTTCTAACCGTCACTCTCTCACCTGGCACCGTTCATAACAAATGACCTACTTTAGTCTGATATCGATTCTGGGTTGATGCAGGAAATGCTATGCCATTAATTAATGCAGTGCAACATCAGAAGGAAATTTATATTTTATTATATAATTTTAATAGAATATATACCAAAGTACTATTATCTAAAATGGATTCTGTTTAATAAATAAATATTTATTGATAGATTTTTAAAAAGTGGCATTTTCTTCTGATACCATTATGCTTAGTGTTGATATATAAAAAGAACTACAAAATAAGTTGGGTTTTTGTTTTTGCTTTCTTTTGTTTTTTGTTTTAAAGTACAAGACATGTCTTATTAGCAAGTTGAGAAAGACATTTAGAATAGAAAATATCAGCATGCATTGCACATAATATATTTAAATATTATTTTATGCTTTTTATTTATCTTTCAAGATGTTATTTATTTATTTAGAGAGAGGGGAAAGAAGGGAGAAAGAGAAAAAAACATCAATGTGAGAGGGAAATATCAGTCGATTTCCTCTCACGCTCACCCAGACAGGGACCTGGACCACAACCCAGGCATGTGCCTTGACTGGGAATCGAACCAGAGACCTTTCAGTTTGTGGAACAACGCCCAATTCACTGAGCCACACTAGTCAGCACATATGCTTTTTTAAGCATGTAGATTAGGGTCCAAAACATTCAAAACCTATTGCACTATTTTTGCCTGGCAAAAAATAAAGAGTTTTCTTGCATAAATGTCCCCTTATGATCTTATCTAAAAGGGAATTTCAAACTTATTAATAAATCAGTTATTGATATTTTTAATAATTAGATGTCACTTTTATTGCTATTTTAGTTTACTATTTTCATGGAATATAGTTTTGAACAAGATATGTGTATCCCAACTGTAGCTGTTTAGGTCTCGAAGACTTTAAGATCCTTTCAAACGTGATAAGCATCCCCCCTCATGCCAATATCTCATCCATTTCTGAAGCTGCAGAATTTCTCCATTTTGTCTCTATTTAGGATCTGCCATTAAGCTATATTACAGCCCAGGCTTCCTCCTCTCCTCTCTCTAGTTTTTCAATATAACCTCCTAATAACAGGCATCTCTTTTTCAATCTCTCTCTCTCTCTGTCTTTCTCATATTTATTACATAGGAATGTCTAAAGTCCACTACATAGTGGCTTATGTCATTTGATTGTTCCAAAAGATTCCTAAGTAAAAGAGGATGATGGAAAGAACTCCAATTGACGCTACAGCATGCATGTGAGCCCATGTACAGATGTTGTCAGGTATGATCCGCACAATATGTCTTTGAAGAAAAATATAATCGCTACGAGATAATCATAAATTATTATACTGAGGCCCAGAGTGATGAATAAAGCCGAGGAGATACTCTCTGCACCTTTTCACGGACAGACCACCTGAGATGCATGAATGAACGTCACTTGCACAAGTCACAGGAGAAAGTAGTTGAATCAAGACCTGAATTCCAGCTTAGTTCTTTCTCCCTCCCCCACTGGCCAAAGGGTTTGCTCATTTATTGCTTCCCCCTTTTAAAGAAATGGCATGAAAATTAGGCAGTGTGACCCTATTATGAGCATTTTCTTTTAATGCAGTAGCTTCCAAGAGTGCTTCCATTACATAATTGAAATTTTACCAGCTTATAAAATGAGAGTGATATGTATGTTTTCCTAATCCACCAATAATAGCAACAACAATTATAATAATAGATTTTCTGGATTGTTTTCCACTTTTTTATTTATTTGTTTGTTTTATTTTGATTAATGCAGAAGGGCAAATAACAGAGCTCTGGGTGTTTGAGCTACTTCTGTGAAAACAACAAAAATTGATTTATACCATCATTATTTCTAAAGTGCTAAATTTTGAGATTATAAATTATTTCATTCTTGGCAGTATTCAATTTCTAATTGAGTCTGAAGCGGATGAGATTGTCAGAGTCTAAGGTTTGAATCTCACACTGCTCTGATGAGCAGAGTAAAAAGCATGCAAAATAAATGATCTGCCTAGAGAATTCACATTTGTGATTGATTATTGATCTCTCGAAGGGCTTTCTACAAGTAGAAAAGTTTCTGCATTAAACCATATTCTAGGACACAATCTGAACTTTTTTACATACAACCTTTTAACATTGTAGCATTAATACTTAAAGGCTTGTTTAGGAAGAGGACACATACCTAGTGACTCTTCCTCCTTTCACGTGGCTTCCCTGGTGCATTTGACACTGTTGACACCAATTCTTTGAATTCTCTCCTTTCCAGGTTTCTGAGGCTATTTTTCTGGTACATCAACTTGCTTTTTTGACAAGTTCTCCTTAATTAGATCTACTTTCTTCTACCATCTTACCCTGGGGTATCAAAGACCCAGTCCTTGTTCCTCTATCCATTTTACTTTTCTGTACTTTATTTTCACACTCTCGGAAAATTAACCTTCTTCTTAGGAAGTTTTCTCACAATTTTTCTCTGAATTATTCCTGGCAGCAACAGTGACTTAATGCAGATTCCTTCCATCCTGTGTTGTACCTTTAAAATGTTAGTTATTTTCTATGTCATAATACCTCAATGCACATGTGCATAACAATTTGGAGGGGGAAACTGTAAAAACTTTTAGACATTTTTTCATATCATGGAATATGCTTTCAAAATCTGTCTCATTATATCCATGACTTTATGTGTGCCCTGGCCTCTCAGAATTATCTGGCTTGGAATTATTGAGAGCTATAAAATTTGATATAAACTTGAGATATCACAACAATTAATACTTAAACAATCTTAGTGAATGGTGCTGTGTAAACCATGCAGAATTAACATCACCAGAGATATTAAAACTGCAGATAAGGAGGATCTATTAGATTGTCACTGCTTTTTTGATTCCAGCAAAAGAAACTCTGAGCCTTACAATTTAAAAATCTTCTCAGCCCTGGCACAGTGACTCAGTTGGAGTATAGTCCCGTACAGCAAAACGAGAGGCAACTGATAGATATATCTCCCACATTGATATTTCCCTGTCTCTGTCTCTCTATCCTTCTCTCTCTTCCTCCCTCTCTAACATCAATAATAAAAGATCTTTGGGTAAGTATTAAAAATTTGAAAAATCTTCTAGACTGGCAGACTTGAAGACTCAGAACCTGGTTTATACTTTTTTCTGACCATTTATCTTTGGTTTTGTCTTCTGTTTTCATAGGCACACCTCTTATTAAATAGCAGATGGTTTGTTTACACAATATGGGTCTCACACCCAAATCTTTCTTCCCTCTCAGACGTATATCCCCTAAACTCTAAGGGTCCCCAGTGAGACTTGCAATCAGGGAAGCAATGGGCAGTGGCAGGTCATCCTAGGATATTCCCCTAAACCTATCTTCAAGACGACTTTCCTCTGACTTTCCAATAAGTCAAAGTAGCCCCACCTAGGCTCTCTCCTGTTGCTTCTTCTATTCTAAGCCCTTTCTTGTTTCACTGTCTCCAGCTTTAATAAACATACTCTAAAAAGTCAAACATTAAAGAAGAAGAAGTACCACCTGAGAAGCTCTGCCTTACCCTGTCTTTGTCTCTATCCCTGACCTGTGTCCCAATTCCAGGCTGTTTGTCAGGATATTACTTAGCAATTCTGGCAAATACCTGTCACTCAAGATGCCAAATACACAAACTTCCCTCTAAAACTTAATCCTCTGTCTCTGAAAATGGTATCATGATGTCCTCAGTGACACAAGATTAAAATTTCAGTGTCATTTTTAATTCTCAACTTACCATATTTTGCCAGGTATAATGGGAACCTTCATTTTGGCCCAATATTTCAGAGAAAAAAATCTTTTGTTTTAGTTTTTTAATTCAATTATTTATTTATTGATTGATTGATTGATTGATTCATTTATAGTTAGATACTTGTTTTTTGTACTATGAAGGAATTTTAGCACTTATTTTTTAATATATTATGGTACAAGAAATTTTATATAACAAATAACTACAAAACACAAGAACAATACAAGGTACAAGAAATTTTATGTACTGATGACAAATTAGTACTACCCATGTGTAATGTTTATCTCTATTTTTCCCTCAAAAATGTGGGCAAAGCAGTGTGCATTATGCATGGAAAAATACAGTATTGCATATATAATGGTTAAATCTTAATATGTTCCACTTCTTTCCTTAGTTCCTCTTAGTCTAGCATCTTCTGAAATACGCACAAGGATTTTTAATCCTTTGGGGATTCAGGGACTGTTTTGATTGTCAGAAGCCCATATAGCCCTCCCCAGAGGATCTATAGGGTACACACATTTTTAAAGGGGGTTCAAACTCCCCACCCCAATAAAGTGGCGTATCAACTTTCCTTTCCTCCAAGACTTCCTGAAAATTGCTACCAGATTTATCTTCCTCAGACACTTTCTTTATCAACGCCATTAGCCAACTCAAATGTTTTATAGTACTCAACCACAAAAAGTATAAAATGGAGGAGTTGGATGATGTTTTAATAAGTATTAAGGGTTTATATGGTTCAGCCACTTTCTACATATTATTATAGTTAAGACTCATAATAAACCTATATAATATTATCTTCTCTTTATTAGGAGGAAATAGAGAGTTATACATATTTAAGAGAGCTGAGATTCACATCCAAGTCTCTTGCTTCAAAGCTTGTAATTTTTCTTTTATTCAAAGTTGCCACATTATTCCATTTTGTCTAAAATCCAGACACATTACTTAGCCTTGCATAAATAGTTTCCACAAAATGTTTTCCAACTCTGTCTTCCATGACTCTCTTTTTACAGTCTCTGTTCCAGCTGGAGTTACCTTGTTACATTCCTCAAAACGTGCCATGCACAGCACATAGGTCTTCATATGTCACTTCCTCACCTAAAAAACAAAGAAAAACCAAAAGCCTTTGCTCTTTCTATCCAATTCCGTGTGATCTCCCAAGGTCCATTCCTGATTTCCTCCTCCATAACTTCCCTTGTGAACATTCAATTGCTACTTTTACTCACACACTTTATTATCACTTTCTTTTAGTATTTTGTCTGTAATCATTTTGTACTGTCATTAGCTCATGCTGTATGTATTGAAGCACAGGCAGTTGTGGGAGGCACACGGTTGAGTTTACAAACAGCAGGGGCTCTCTGTATTTGTTGAATGAATGATTGTGCATATATGCATGTGACCCATTTTCCTGGCATACAACGCAGCCACAATTGTTTAATCTTTATTTTCTCTAAGCGGATCCCTTTGTGAATTCTTTATGAAGTGGAATAACAAAGAGTGTTGATTTTTCCTTTAAAATGTTATGAAAGCATTCTCTTTAACCACAGTGGAAATATATATTGGACCCTGAAGGGAGCCCTTCATTTAAAATGGTAGAAAGGGAAATTAACTCAACTCTGTGGTTCTCAAATAAGACATTAGGCTTTCCTTCTGTCAATACTTATGTTCCTCAATTGGAATAAGATACTGCTCTGGCTTGCCTTAAAAACAATAGAAATAGAGCCTGTTCACTCTTGAAAATCTCTTAAATCACACATTTAGTGTGAAGCGATTTGGATATGTGTACGGAACGGTAAGCACAATGCACAATATGCTCATGAGCCCACCATCTGCGTGACCCTAAACAGGGTATCCCTATTCACTGGTCTCTGCGTGGTGCTAAGCCAAGGAGTGTGTGTAGTGCTTTTTCAGAAAAGCAGGAAAAAATATATTTCTGAGAAAACACATAGAAAATTGAAGACAAGAACTAATATGAACAGATTACTTCTTTTCTCCTAATTTAAATGCTATACAATTTGTTCTGTCTCTATATGTAACAGAACTGGCACCTTAAAGAGATGTGAAAAATAAGTATTTATGTTTTCTTATTTAGTTCTGTATATGTATCACCTTTTTCAGCAAGAAGAACAAAAAGGAAATTCATTCATTCTCTCTTTTTTTTAAGTTTAGCATTATTTCTTTTCTCTTTTTTTTTATTGCTTAAGCTACTTAACAGTTGTTCCCAATTTTTCTCCCTTTTCCCACCTCCACTCAATCCCACACTCTCCCCTCCTTAAGTCAATCCCCATAATGTCATCCTTATCAGTGGGTCATGCACAGATATTCTTCGGTTAATCCTTTCACCATCTTTCACGCAGCATCCACCTCATTCATCCTTGTAGACATTTTTGAGTTACTGATGTAGGTTATACTCTCTTCCTTTTATACCTATTCAGCACTTATCTTGGAGTGAGACATGGGGTCCCTCTCCCCAAATAGCACGCACATCCAGAAAACACCAAAAGCTATAAACTTACTTCCTTTCAATGAACACTAGAATATACATTTATTTCAGATATGCTCGTCTGTATATTAAAATGTTCCTTTTCTATGCAAAGTATAACATACTTACACACAACACACATATATATCTCACTCTATTGATTTCAGAGAGGAAACAGATCCATAGAATCATCAATCCATTCAGGAAATCTTGCAATACCAGCACCTACAGAATTCTTCTTACAATATCTCCTAAACTCCATCCTCTTTCTGCAAAGGTACAGTCACTACCTTGCCCATTTTTTTTTAATTTCTCAACGTCTAGCTCCTGTGTTCACCTGAAGCTCTCTATCTTGCCATTTATAACCTGAAGCCCATTAATCACAGTGATTTTAGAGTCCCTAATGAATACCCACAATACCTAGCATTATTATGGTTCTGTTTCTGTTGTCTGCTTATTTTCTTTTATTTTGATCATTTGACTTTAAGCCCTGATGAATTTTTTTGAGTGTCAAATTCAATGTATGAAAAACTGAGGTAATGTTTTGAAGCTTTAGAAGATGTTCTTTTCCTCCAGATTTAATTTTCTCTTCCTTCTGGAATTTAATTTGAGATTGAGTTTTGATTTCCTGAGGGCTAGTTTAATTCTGATTTACTGAAATACACATTTCCTCTTGTGGATAGGGGAAAAAAATTGTTTCTTTTTACACAGTTAAGTATTCTTTCTTCATTGAGTGATGAAAAGTGTATGGACTTGATTTTCTGTTTGCTGACAAATACTTGGAAATGTAGCTTTAAGTGATGTGTTCTGCTGAAATCATTTCACCTCTCCTGCCTTCCATTATTATTTGACTCTTTATTTTTTGTATAAATTTGTGGTTCTATCATGTTGTTATTTCTTATGTAAGTTTCCTCCAATTTTTTGTGGAAGTAGAATGGATAAAAATAGTAAATAAATCAACATAGCTATATGGGTATTGAAAAGTGCTTTGGAAGAAATTCAAAGTCATACCACCAAGTGATTTTAATTTTGTTTTCATTGGTGGTATTCATTTGTTTTTGTTGTTGTTTGGTTTGATTTGGTTAATATTTCTTCTTATAATTTTGTAATAACATCTGCACTATTTAAAGAACTGCCCCTCTCCCACTTGTGTGGTTTTGGTGGGTACACTAGTTTCCTAGGGCTGCCGTAATGAAATGCCACAAACTGGGTCACTTAACACAATGGACTTTTTTTTTTTTATCACAATGCAGGAGACCTAAAGTCCAAAATTAATGGGTTGCCAGTTTGTTTTCTTCTTGGGGGGTCAGAAGGAAAATCTATTCCATGTTTTTTGTCCTAGTGTCCAGGGGTTGCTGGCAATACTTGGCTTAGAAACGCGTCACTCCAATCTCTGTCTTCACTGTCACATGGTGTGCTTCCTGTATGTCTTCACACCGTCTTCCCTTTGTGTGTGTCTGTCTCTGAGCCTCTTCCCATAAGGACACCAGTCATACTGGAAGTCATACGCCAGCATGACCTCATCCTAATTAATTCCACTAACAATGACCCTATTTCCAAATAAAATCTTATTCTGAGGTTTCAGGAAGATATGAATTTTTAGGAGACACTATTTAACTCAGTACAGTGGGATAACCAACCACAGTATCCAGCCTTCTGCTTACGGCATGAGCTGATCAGACTCCTCGGGGATTTTGTATATAAAAACTAGTAGAGAGGATTTCTCTCTTTTCTTTTGGATCACCAGAGAAAGACATTGTAAACCTTTTTCAACAACATTTTCAAGAGAAAGAGCCTAATGTAAAGAGAAAAACAGAACTAAAAAATGGGAGGAAGGGATAGTATGAGAGAAGGTGTGGAAGATAGAGAAAGATCTGGAATTCTGGAATTTTGAAAACTGAGAGCAGAAACAAATGAATCTTTTTATTTGTTTATCTATATGATTTTCTACAACTAGAAATTGTTGTTTATTTTATTTTAATACAGAAGATTTTCAGTATAACCAAGCACATTTCATCATACTGTATGGCAATTTTTAATCTTAAAAAGAGGGCAAGTGAAAGACAGGGGAATGTGTGTGAATGAAAAAATATATTCAACATGCTTATTTTGTAACACAAACATTATAAATTAAGATTGACACAATTTTAATCATTGGGTCTGCTTCCAGTTTTTTATTCTTTCAAATAATCTAAATGTGTATCAATGATAGAATAGTTAAATAAATTAATGTATTTGCGTTCTGAATCTTATGCTGTTATCAAAATTGTGGGGCAGAGCTATATGTATTCACATGGAAAGGTCTTTATTGTTACTTCAAAAAATAAGTCATGAAACAAGGTGTACATTTTCATACGATTTATAAAACCCACACACCCAGGCACCTACACACACTTAGGAATGTATACGGGAAGGAGATAGGAAGGTAGGTAGGTAAATAGATAGAGCTGTTAACACTAGTTACAGCAAGAAAACTTAGGACGGAGAATTTGTGGCAAAGATAAAAGAGGATTTCTAATTTTATCCTTCTAGGTATTTAGTCTCCCATTGCATTTTTATATTATAGTCATATGTTTACCACTTGTTTTATTAAAATCAAACAGGTTGACAACACAAAAGGAAATACTTTTGGTAGAGTTTCTTAATTTCGTTGATAGGCTGTGCTTTCCTTCATTTCCATGTGTTCCTGTCATCATACAGACAGTTGCCCTAGGAAGTCATGTTTGTGTACCACGCACTTACGTACCTGCAGAGAATAAAAAGGTATCGGCAGTGAGTAAAAGGTGCTGAGCTGAGACAGAGGAGGACAACAGAACGTGTTCTCTTTCTGCAGTAGGTGGGTGCTCCTCAGCCTTGGGCTGTTGCTGCCATAGGATCATTACGACCCAGCATGGTCAAATCTTTATACGTATTTTTTGATGCACATTTGTTAGTCTGTCTGTGAAATAAATTCATAATAGTTGTATTTCTGGGTCAGAGTAAATGCACATTTTAGATTCTGATTGATATAACAGGACAGAAGAAGTCAATCATTATTACTGTTTGAGCATTACTAAATGTTAAAGCCCTTCTGCGGACATTTAGGTGAAGCGTAAATCTGATTAGATCTTGGTGAGGGCTCTCTAAATATAACGTGGCATTTTTATTTAATAAAAAAAAATTTGCCTTGTTTATATTCTCCTTAAGTGCAAATTTGAGCTGTTTAGTGTCAAAAAATAATAAAGAATGGCATCCGCTGGTCCCTGCTGTCCCCCACGCACATCAAAGGTGGTATAGCTGTCATCTTTCACTTTCAATGAAGGCAACAATAAACGGGACTGATTCTCATAGCTACAAATCAGATGCCTCAAGGAGAGCCAAGTGGAACGGAAGTGAGGCCCTGTGCCAAAGATCCTAAGAGGCAGGAAGTGTCTTGGGATGTGCTCCAGCTGCAAAAGAAATGTGAGAAGCCTCAAATGGTTAAAAGGAAACAGCCTGCCAAGGGAGAGACTTGTGTGTTGCAGGATGTGTTGCCACAAAGAATTTCTCTAGCTCTTTGTTGTTAAGTTATTTAATACTGTGCATATCAATTTTCTTTTTTACTGAATTTTACTGCATGAGATAAGGGACAGGTTATGGTAGACAGATATTGATTTCACCTGTTCTGCTGATGCTGCACCATCTCATCTTGCCTGTAACATCCCCGTGAAAATACCATTGAAGGGTCAATGAGCTGTAAAATGGTTACTTTTATCCTTCAAAATAATATTTCACTAATGTCTATGCTTGGGAATTCATACAGTATTTCAAGGACATAGATTTATTATGAAATGTAATCTTTGCTCTTGGGGAAGACATATGCTATTATTAAAGAAAATTTTCATTGAAAGGGCAAATATAAACAGAGATTAATGACTTCATCAATTTAAAATCTATATAATAAGAGACAAATTACATTACTCCTATTAGAGATTCTATATTCGATAAAATGAACACCAGTATGTTGTGACCTTTACTGAATATAATCAGCGAAGAAATCCAGAATAGTCATAACAATAGCTTTTATTTGTGAAGTATCTGCCGTTGGAAAAACATTTTCACATAGCCTAACTTGCAATTTATACCTATTAGCAACCTTGTGAGTCTTGCAAAATAGGTGTTAAATTTGATTCACCAGTGTGACCTAAGCTCCTTTGGTAAAGGTCAGAGTATAAAATTCAATAAGCAATTTTGAGATTACAAAACTGGGAGGTTAAGTTTATTACCCAAGGTCATACAAGTTAGTAACGGAGCAAACCCCGCACTTCTGCAGAACTCAAGGGCAGAACTGCTGAAGTCGACTTCCTTTATCTTCTCTCCCCAGAGAGAAGGTGTGTTCTTTGCAGTGAGGCTTCCTCCTGCTCACTCTGTCTCTAACGGGCATTCAGAGCCACTCTCCACTATAAGAATTTCCCCGATACTGAACTACTTGTCACACTTACTGCCGTTTGGCATTAGCTGCACTGTTTTGGCTCCACTGACAGGATATTATTTTGAAGCTGTAAAGGATAAAATACACATGGAAATGTGTAATAGGTACCAAACGCAGGTGAAGTGAGAGAATAAGCGAAGGGGTGTCGGCTTTTAGTGAGCTCACAGCTCGAAGGCCAGGAAAATTTGGTGTGGTGACGAGAGCGCAAGGTTGTCATTCGGTCTGGGTTTGAATTCTGGATTTTCCAGTGCTTGCTGTGCGTAATGTGATCAAAATACTTCTTAGCTACTTTGAACCTTGGAATCTCTAATGATAAAATATGGTAATAAGTATGTCACAGGGTATTTTTGAAAAGCTAAAAAAAGTATGTAATATGATTGTACTTCATAGGTGCCTAATAAAGTATAGCTGTAATTAATAAAGCACAAAATCAACTTACTAAATTGACTTAGATACCATGTAATATCCAGAATACATTCTAATTAATACATGATTTATCGGAACTCTGGGGGAAGAATAAATGAGCACTAATACTTAGGAAGTGTTCACTGATATCAAATCATAATATATTAATGTTACTTCCTTTTTAAAGAGTGATGCCCCATCAGGGGTCAGAGAACTAAGGCCCACAGGCTAATCTGGTCTGCAGCCCGGTGTTGTATGGCCTGAGAACCATGACGGTTTTTTACACTTTTAAATGGTTGGAAATTTTTTTTGAGTAATATTTTATAACCTGAGAAAATTATATGAAATTCAAATTTCAGTATCCATAAATATAATATAAACTTCAGTGTCCATAAATATAATTTAAATCTCGGTGTCCATAAATAAAGTTCTACTGGAACACAGCCACACTCATTTGCATTATGTCTAAGGCGGCATTCGCATTAGACGACAGTGGACTGGCTGCAACAGAGACTGCATGATGTGCACACCTAAAGTATTTATTACCAGTTTCTTTACGGAATTTGCAGGCCCTGTACTAGAATATTAAGTCAGAGAAACACCTCAAACACGTTGTATCTGTATTTCAGGAGTGTTTAACAAAGCTGCTTATGACAAAGGCAGCTAACTCTGGAACAAATACAAGGGTGTTCCCTCTGTATTCCGACATGTCCCTGAGAGGTGCCCACCCGCTAACGTTATATTTCTCAGACTTCTTTCTTCTAGGTGTGGCCATGTGACAAGCTTTTGCCAATGAAATGTCAGTGAAATAATATGCATCCGTTGCAAGAGAGAGTTTTTTTTAAGAAGCAGGAGTTCCTCCTCCTATGCATGTTACCCAGCAGGCCCATGGCGGATGGAGAAGGCACAAAATGTAAGGAACGCAGGTTTCTGGGCTGCATGTGGAAGGGAACTACCTGCCTACCAGAAACACCTGTTTGAAACTTTTGAGGGAAAAATAAAGTTGTATTGCATTACCACTGAAATTTGAGGAGTTTGTTTATTAGTGTATCTCTAATAAACTCACTCTTAAGGTGTCCTTCTAAAAAGGACAAAGCAGTGTGTGTGAATGGCACACTTATGTGGGTTTGGAGATGAACAGCAGTGCTGAAACAGGTCGGTTAGTCACGTGATGTCAACACGGGTGAGAGGCATAATAATTCTTTCATCCTCGGTCCCATCCTAATGACCAGTTCTATTAGACAAAATTAGTAAGTTTAAGTGTTTTAAGACTGCTTTTGGAAGAGCTCTTTGGAAATTCCTAATGGACAGAATCATTGAGACAAATAATTGTGAGACAGAGTTCAGCTTAGCATAAGAAGAATTAAAAATAAAATAAAGACACCTTGTCCAGAGACACCTTGCAGTGTACTGCCTTCTCCACAAAGTGGTGATTGACGTAAAGCTCTAATTAAATTTGGCAAAGAAGATTTTGTAATTATACAAGAGGTTGGATTAATAATTCCTCTAATCCTTCTAAGTTTTGGTTGATTTTATCATTAAATGTTTTCTTGTTCTAATCATACTTGCTATTTAGTTCAAAGAAATTTAAAGGTCATTGAGATGAAAAGGCAATTGTACCCCTTTGGTTTTCCATAAATTGACTTATCACAGGTCTTACATCTATAATTCAAAGACTCTTGAATAATTGTTTATTTTGTCATTCAGTAAAAAAGGTACCCTGGGGAAGAAAAAGGTAAGTTAGAAGAATTGGTATGTTTGTTAGGATGTATACATCTGCAAGTAAGATAATACCAAATAACTGAGGCCTAAATAAAAGAGATTTTAATCATTTCATATCAGAAGACTTTGTACCTGACTGAGACCCTGTTAACTGAGAGATCAAGGTTACCATCAGATACAATAAGATTTATTAGTAATTACATAATAAGAAATGTAGCTATCATGTACCCCCTGGTATAATACGCTCAGAAGGGATCATCACTTTTTTTTTCTGGCCAAAAGTGTAAATATAATCTAATTATGGCAAAACATCATATAAGCCCAAATTGAGGGACATTCTCTTAAATAATTGACTAGTGGTCTTATGAAGTATAAAGGTAATAAAAAGGAAAGACAGAAACTGTTACTGATTGGAGACTAAGGAGAAATGTTAACTAAATCTAATGTGGCAAAGGCAGTGGATCCTGAAATAAAACAAAGACATTAGAAGAAAAGCTGGGAAAATCCAAATACAATTTGCAGTGTAGCTAATGATATTGTATCAATATTAATTCTTAGTTTTCATCATTGTGTTATGGGTATGCAAGATGTTAGCACTGAGAGGGGCTGGGCGAAGAATATGCGAAAGCTCTCTGCTATTTTTATAACCTTTTCATAAGTCTAAAATTATTTCAAAGTAAAAAGTAAAGGGAGAAGAAAAACACTGCTGGCAGTTCCAAATGCAGTGTGGTGACACAGGAACATTATCAAAGATGTAAAACTTTTTTTCTACTTTTCCGTTATGTCATCTTTCCATGTTCACCCCCGTTCCCCCCGTTTTTTCCTCTTGGCTTGTCTAATACTGGACATCCGCTCCGCCACGGACACTCAGGTCAACAGATCGCTGTCCTCTTCCATTCCTGGGCAGACTGTCTTCTATGGACGATACCGACGGGACTGCCCTGCCTTCTGGCTTCTGGTTGGGCAACATCAACGTGCAAGAATGGAAGGTTAGGATTGCTATTCCTCAAGTCTTTCCACTTTAGGCTAAGGTGTTAGTGAGCCTCAGTTGCTCCACCTTTGTTCCTGGTGAAAATTCCTGTAGGCACCTCTCTGTCAAAGCTCCAGTTACAGCTCTCTACCTGTTCCGATAATCACTCCCTTGCATTTTCAAGCCCACTGGCAGTAAAGGCTTCCTGTGATCTCAAGCCCCGAGGTGCTAGCTATTCCTTATCATTCCTTTTTATCCTGCCCACGCTTTACTAAACTTTCAGTTACCACGATTGCATGTGCCGTCTCATTCTTGCCTAAATAAACTCTGGTGCATCACCTCATAGTCACAAAATAGTCCATGCGGTTTCTAGCACCACATATTCTGCCATGTTGTTAGAGAGGCAAGAACAGACAGTGCCTATCGGGTACCAAAAAATGTCTGCTATAAGTGGTTTCAACCATTCCCTCACTGGCTTCATTGTATCCCTGGTACACAGTAAGGACTCCGTGTTTTCCATCTCATTAGTAAAGAGCTAGTCCTGCTGTTGCTCAGGACAAATGTTCTAGAGTCATCTTTACTCATTTTCTCCTCAACTCTACAGTCAATATGTCAGCAACTCCTGTTAGCTCTGCTTTCAAAATATATCTAGAACCAGTCGGTTCTCACCTTCTCCAGCGTCACAGTCCTAGTCCACCATGTCTCTCCTTTGATAATTAGAACTGTCTCCTGCCTTAACCCTCCCCTACCTCCTTTTTACAAGCACGCCATAGCCGAACACATACTTTCTAATGTAATTCAAATCACATTGTCTCTCTTCTTAGAATTCTCTCAATTCATTGACAGGAAAAAGCCAGTGTCTTGACGATGGCCTATAAGGTCCTGCAATAGTTGCCTGCTTCCCCTCCTTTCCTGCCTTCCCTCATCTGAACAGTTCCCTCTACGCTCTGTCAGCTGCATTGGGCTCCTTGCTGTTGCCGAAACACACCAAGTGCGCTCCCACCTCAGGGCTATGCTCTTCTTTCTTCCACCGAGCATCTTTCAACATGCTCCCTTTTACCTTCAGCTCAAATGTCAGCCTTCCTTGACCACCTTTAAAATAAAAAATAAAATAAAAATAAAACATAAAATAAAAATAATAAACTAAAACTCCCATAATACCATATGACTTTTCATTCTGATTTTTTCTTTATTTTTCTCCATAGAATATAACTGCCACAAATATATATATGTAGTGAGTAAATACATATACATATATATGTATGTAGCGAGTGATTTTCACACACGTGTATATGTTTATGTACCTATACATGAATATACACATACATATTTATACGTGTATTCACATTCACTCTCTCTCAGAATATAGCCTCCTTAATGCCTTAGATTTTATTAAATGTTTCGTCTTCTGTGCCTAGCATAGTGCCTGGTATATAGGTACTAAATAAATATTTCTGGAATAAATGATTATTAATATTAATTGAATGTAAACCCGAGGTTTTAGGGAGGTTTCTTCACGTGAAGAAAGCGGAGGGAATTTGAACAAAGTGATTCCACTGCCCACTATAGAAGCTGCTCCGAAAAGGGAAAGATGCTGCTTATCAGGTATTCCTTCGACATCCCTCTCATGGAGCCCACCTGAACGGACACTTCCTGAGGCAGCCAGAGACAAGTTTTATGGATACAGTAAATAAATTTTTATTGCTAAGTAAGCCAAAAATATAAGCAGATGCACCAGGAGTGAACTTTCACCATACTTTATACATTGCTGACATGTCAACTCCGGCACTTCACACTTGACTGAGAAGCTATTAAAACAATTACCAGTTCATTAACAAGGGCTTTTAAGACCCGTTTTGAAACCATACCGGCAAGAAAATGTGCGCTGATAGACATATTAACCCAGAGGGTGGCCTGGACTTGGACAATTTTCTTTTTTTTTTTTTTTTTTTAATTTTTATTGTTGTTCAGTTACAGTTGTATGCCTTTTCTCCCCATCCCTCCACCACACCCCAGCTGAACCCACCTCCCTCGCCCACCTCCACCCTCCCCCTTGGTTTTGTCCATGTGTCCTTTATGTGTTCCTGTAATCCCCTCTCCCCACTGTCCCCTCCACCCCCGGCTATTGTTAGATTGTTCTTAACTTCAATGTCTCTGGTTATATTTTGTTTGATTTTTCTTCTATTGATTATGTTCCAGTTAAAGGTGAGACCATATGGTATTTTCAACTTGAAGGCCCTGTCCTCTAACTCTGCATTCCTCTGATTCCTGAAGACACCTCCACAGGCAGGTAGATTGAGTAATTCAAGTTTTATTAAAACTTCAAACATTTGTGCCTGAACTAGTGGAAGAATAATGCTAGTACGCTTTTGTTTCAGAGTGTTCACATTCCAGCCATTCAGAGAAATGGCAAATTAAAAAAAAAATGCACTCTCTTTCTTGTATTTGGGGGGATCCAAAGACACAATTCAATAAGATTTTCTGTCCGATCCTTTAAAAACTTTTGTAGAAATTACACCATCTTTATCTTGCACATAATTTTTAAGTTGCTGTAATTTACCTTTCTTAATTGACTCTGTTCTGCTTACTCTTTTCACAGCTCCAGGCCTCCTCTCCTCTCATCTCCATCACGCAGACATTCTGTATCCCGTGTGGCCTGCGGCTGTCCTAAAACTTCCAAAGAGACAGCACCCCCTCCTTCTCCTCCCGCGATGCCACTACCCCATGCTTCCTAACTACCCTGTCTCATCTGAAGGCAAACTGTCTATCTCTTCTAACGAGGTATAGAGAACATACATTTGTGTCCTAGTCAAAGTAATTTTCACAGATTATAAGTTACTAATTGGCCTAACCAACAAAATATATATCTGTATTATAAAGAAAAGCCTAACACAAACGAATCAAGTGTTTTGCAGTCTTCTAGCTCTAAGAGGAACAGAACTATTTTTATTTTACTAATTGGGAATAAAGAACACAATGATACAGAGACTGGTCAGGAAGGTTTTAATTCCCTCTAAGTTTTTGTTTCAATGAGAAGTTCCACAATAGTCATTGTTATTAGTGCTTCTCTGTGCCTGCCCACCTCACAACATAGGCTTCTTGATGATAGGGCTGACATACAGAGATATAGAGACGAACATGCATGCCGAAGGGAATGGCTACAATGTAGCTGAGATCTGACAACTAAACCAGGTGGCCATTCTAAGTGGGGGTTCTGAGCCCTGAACATCTTACACGGGACATTCTGTGACAATTATATTGCTCATCTGTGACACTGAGGAGTGTCTTCTTACTCATTTATGGAAACATTAACAAGTCGGCCAATGTGATTTCTAAATAAAAAAAAAATTAAAGCAGAGGATGTACAGATACTACATATTCTCTCTTATTGCAGACACCTAGTATCTCAGAAAGGAGACAGAAATTTTGCAGAACTTCACTTAATAAGCAATAATCAAAGTCTGCTGCTGATATGGAGACTAGGCCCCATTTGGGGATTTTTCATAGACTTTTGCAGAACAAGTACAGTTTGATTAGGAAAGTCTCTTTTTTTGCATTAATTTTACTGTCAGCACATCTCCTCCCGAATAAAATAACTGAGTAGAAGTCAGATCTTTATATTCTACTTACAGAGTCTGGCTGCAATCAGCTGCAGCTCTTAGCGGCAAGTAATATCACTACCAGTTTGTGTCATTCAGTTCTTAGACTCTGAGACCTCTATTTCAGTACTTTGAAAAATACAGGCTATTTAAAGTCTTTATATTGTCCAAAGAATTATTAATAATAGCAAAGGAAAATCATTGAACTCTTAAGTTTTATAATTGTTTACACTCACTAAGTGATGAAAAGTCTATCATTTTCAAATGAGAATGTTGCAAAGTTTTGAATCCACTAATGTTTTTCCTGGATATAAACACAAGGATGACATCCTAAAATCTTTCTAGTATAGTATGTCATCTTTCAAAATACATGACCATTTAACATTAATTTTTTCTCATGTGACAAAACAGGCTGTATTAATTATCTGTTGCTATATAAAAATTTACCTTATAATTTCATGGCTTAAAACAAAAATAAATGTTTCTTCTCTCACAATGTGTGCGGGTTAGGAATTAAGAAGCAGCTTAAATGGGTGATTCAGGCTTGGAATCTCCCTCGTAAGGTTGTAGTCAAGGTGTTGGTTGAGACCAGCATCACCTGAAGGCTTAGCTGGGCGAGGAAGATCTAATTCCAGCACTTCTGACTCACATGGCTGTCAAATTGGTGCTGGCTGTTTGCAGAACAGTGAAGAACTCCATCGGACTGCTTGAGTATCCTTCCTATACAGCTGTTGCCTTTACTGAGAATAAATGACTTCAGACAAAAAAGGCAGAAGTGGCAACGTGTTTTATGACCTAAGCTTGGAAGGAACACACTTTTGCTCTGTCATACTCTATTGGCCACATAAATCACTGCGGACACAGTGTGGGAAGGACTACACTAGGGCATGGATACTCGGGAGGGAAAGATCGTTGGGAATCATCTTGGAGGCTGGCTGCCACATAGCTCAACGATGGAACAATAACTAGCACTGAGTAGACACTGAACATATATTTTTTAACAAAGTGAGAGAATGAAAAGCAGCAAGTGGAATGTACAAAAGTACTGACAATAGTGAGTAAGCAACAGCTGCCCTTTTGTCTACCATGTTCTGTACACAAATAAGAAAGGGTTATTCTAAGTTATTCACATAAAACATTATTTTTATCCTTCTTCTGCAGTAAACATTTTTCAAATGAACAGTCGGAGAAATGGTAATAGTCTAAATAAATCTCCGAAGATATTCAAATACTATAACTTTGTAGTTTCCTCATCTGAAAATGTTTCACAAAGTTTAAAAAGGGGACAGTTGAAATTAAAACAGTTTTAAAATGGCTATCACAAATATTTTTTTAATTATCTAAAATTGGGTTCTACATTATTTTAGTGCTTTTTCATAAGTGGTAGAATGAAAATGTGCACAAAATTAGCAATCTTGATTATTCCATTGTAGCACATACATTCTCCTAATGTCATCTTTTTAAAATAAAGATACAATTAAAAAGAACAATATTTTTAAAACCTTTAATGTGACTGAATCTTTCACATCAAAGATATGTATTTTCCTTCATTTAACCACTTCCTTCCCAAAAGATCAATGAACTTCTCTACTAGAGGAGGGGAAATGATTTGTGAAAACAGCTCTCTGCTTCATTTCCTCAATTCCTTTTATCCTCAGAAATCAGTAAAAAGGTAAAAGTTACCATTCGAATTCATTAGTTCAAATAAGACTTTGGTTTGAAATTTTTGAAAATTTTCAAAGTAAAACTTTCTCAAGATACTGAGAGCCAACTTTGTGTCTTTGAAAATTGAGCACAATTATTTCACTTGGAGGATTATTTCACAATTCAGTAGACTCACTTCCAGGAAAATTATCTTGGTATTAAGCCTAGTTGGGTATGTTTCCCTTTTACACTAGATTTATAGTAACTTTCCTTTATTTTGTGAGGCACTCTGCAGGGAATGGGAATACTTTGCAAATTAAACATTACCTGAAAGAATTCAAAACAGAAATGAAAACCTTTAGAGCAGAAATTTCATTTAGCTTTTGTTACTTTTCTTTGTATCAATGGTGATGGTCAATTTCAGCATGGACATTTGTATTTACTATAAATTTGGTTCTAAAAAAATCTCTTATTTTGAAAGGATTTTGTGACAGTGCTTATGTATATGGATTAGAAGTGTTCTATTGTTTTATTTCATGTTTCACCGGGTATTTTTTTTCTATTCTCAGTGTTTTTTCATCTAGTAATTAGACTCTACTTTGGTCTTTTTTGTTTCATTTGGTCTTTCATCATAAATCATTCTCTGCAACCCCTAAAAGATTCTTGTTTCTTGTCTGAACTCATTCCAGATTTCTTTCTTTCTTCTTTTTTTTTAAATTAGTTGTTTTAAGTAATGAGGTGGGCAGCTTTGGATGTACTATTTCAGAGTTTCATTGAAAAGGAATCCTGTCTATTTCTGGGTGTTTGCTTGATAGATATAGATATAAATATATGGGGAGAGATATAGAGATGGATAAAGGTGTAGATATGCAAAGGAGAAGCAGTATAGAACAGAGTCGAAAGGGCAGAGGACTACAAATTAGCAACCTGGCTCTACACCTTGCTATTACCCTGGCTTGCTATGTCCAGCTGAAGAAATCACTCTGGTCTCCCTGTCTTCATTTATTCATTCATTTATTCCAGAACCACATATTATGTGCATGGGGATACAGTCTTGTATAAAATAGGCCAGGTCTCTGTCTTCTTATAACTTAAATTCTAGTGAGGATTGACGAATTATAAGCAAGTAAGTAAAAACATTTTGAATCTTTAGATTTGATCATTGCTTTTAATGAATACACATGGAAAGTTATTTAGAAAAAGACAGAGGTAAGGAAAGGGACTCTATTTAGATGAGCCAGAAAACTTTTTGTGGTAAAACATTATTTGGCCTGATGGCTAAGAAGGAACCAAGAATGGAAAGCTGAAAGACCAGACATAAAAAAAATAAATAAACACTTGAACTTTAGGTACTTTGATAGTCCCAGATTATAATATTATTTATATAACTACATCTTTGACAATGTCACAGTTAAAAACAATTTTGTAGGCAAATTTTCCTATCACCTTACCCTTACATATCTGTGAGAAAGACAAAGATGTTACCCACATCCTTAGCGGTCAAAAAATCAACTTTGAAATAGTTGACGTTCATGTTCCCCTGGAGAAAACTGCTTTACCGTTACCGGCTAAGAAATAGTAGATTCTCCAAATCAATCATATATATTTCTTTGGGATTTCTCTGTGCTTTCACCTTTTAACTTAGCACAGTTTGGGGCTATATTCTTTTACTACATATTTCATGCTTTTCTAGCTTACGATACAAATTTATGAATTTTACTTTGTTGAGGGAAAAATATATGTGTAAGATTGAGAAAGGGGACAGAAGTGGTTATTAGAAGTTCAAGATCCAGTTCTGATAGCACCAATAAATAGGGTAAGAACTTGGATAAGTGATTTTAATTATTTGGTCTTCAGTTTCTTTCTTTATAGATGGGAGTATTGACCTAATTCAGCTAAAAATATGAAAAGATTTTTAATTTAATTGCCAAAAGGAAAACTTTCATGGAATCTCATGCCTTCATCAGTTAGCACCAATTTTATAAATGGTAGGAACTAACTTAAGAAAAGTAAATTTATTATAAAGTTGTAAGGTAGTGTTGGCCAGAATGTCAGACATATGGCTGATTGTCAGAGACTAGAAACAAGGAGAGTAAGTGCTAATCTGTCTGTACATTTGCAACAGTATAACTTTTACACATCATGAGTTGAAAAAGAAACTTTCATAATAAATTGCCTTAAGAAAATAAAGTATATAAAAACCTGAGGTTTTATTAGCTTCCTTTCCTTTTCCCGTTATAAACAAGGACTAGAAAATTCCATTATTACTGCTCAAAGAGCAGTGCCGATGTTTCTACCTATCTAACCCACCACAATCTTCTCGAACTTATAAAATGGCTCTGTTCTTCCTACACAACCTCACTACCATTAAATTAATAAAATATGCCGAAATTCCGATGAGTTAGCACTGATTGTGCACCTGCTAAGTGCTCCGTGAGAATGTGTATAAAGAGAATCTGCAAGGTTGGAAGGTGACTGAACCCTTAAAGAACCCTAGTCAAGACATGAGTATAGCAGCCCAAGTTAACATCAGTAGTAACACCAGAACTTCACTATTCTGATTACACAATTTCCTAGAACACTCCCAGAAATAAATGTATGTTTATTTTACTTTATTTATATACGATATAAAATGAATAAAATTATCCTTCTTGAAGGTTAATATTTTTTTCAAACTACCTTTAAGTTTTTGGTCAATCTCCACTGAAATAATATTTGCTTATCATTAGCAAGTTCAGAAGGAGGTATTCAAAATGCAATTTTCTGCCTGGGGCCATTCTGTTCCACTATTATTGTTGTGTCTTATCATGTATTCTAAAAAATAAAAATAGAACCTGCTTACTGGCAGTCACAACAGATGAAATTCACCATTTCTTGCCAGTAATCATGAAATTCCTTGCACATATGATTTTTCCATATATTTTTTTGGCTATGGTTTCAAATCTCTTTCAAATAAATGTCTGTTTTTGCTATTTAAAGATTAAGTCTCACAGAATTACTTTAAGGCTAGCAGATAGCAAGATTTAACATATTGATTTCAGAGTAAATAAGCTGACAAAGGCTAATTGATATGCCCAGGGCCATGCAGCAGGTAAAGGTTTGAACTGAGACTAGAAACCAAGTGTTTCAGCTTCCAGTTTAAAGCGTTGTATACTGGAATGAGATCTCATACATACACAGTTTTCAAGTGGGATATGGGTGGCAAAACTATCTCAAGCACTGGACAAGTTTCTAGGAAAGCTTACGAATGTAACTGCTTTTTGTTTTTTACTTTAGCTCCTCAGAGTAGTAATTCTCATAGGTACTTCTTATATGTAAAGTCTCAGACTTTGAATAGTTACAAAGTACAACATGGGAAATATAGTCAATAACATTGTAACAACTATATGTATGGTGCTAGTTGGATACTGGAAATATCAGGGGGAACATTTTGTCAATTATATGACTGTCTATCCACTGTGCTGCACACCTGAAATGTACACAAAATAACATTAACTATAAACTGTAATTGCAAAAATGTTTAAATTTTTTTAAAGTCTCAGACTTTGTTTTTTCTAAGAATGTGGTACCATATGTAGAACATCTAAAAGGAAAATGTATATGTCATACTTATAGAATATTCTGTAATAAAAAGATCACTGCCATCAACTCACAATAATGATTTTAATAATAAACCAAATAAAATGTAAGATCCATTTCAGCTCTAAATTCTAAATTTGTAAATTGTTCCAGAACAGCAGGTATAATGACAAAATATCAGAGGTGCAAAAGGTCTTAGAGAATATCTGGCCCATTTATTTTCACATTCTGATCCAAAGAAATCCCTCAGAGGTCACAGTAATAAGAAGAGAAAGTTAAATAAACTGTATTCCATACCCTCCCACCCATGGAATCCTTCCAGTGATAAAATTCCTGATTTCCTAAGATATATATACTGTGTTGAATTGCTTAAAATAAAAAAGCCTTGAAACAAATAATCTAACCCAACACCCTACTTGCAGATGAGAAAACTTAAGTCCCAGAAAATCTAAGTAGCTTGCCCAAAATGATACAGCTACTTGATGACAGAATATAAACATTTGATCCAAATTGACAATTCTGTTTTCCTTAAAATTGTGTTTAAAGCAATTTTAACCTCATTGGGCCGGCAGGCAAACCTCACCGGCTATGGCTCCTTCCTAGAGGCTCCTGTCTAGTGCTGGGAGATCTTGAGAAGAAAAGGGTGAGAGGAGATCTGTGCACTTAAGACTGGGCACCAGCTATCAAGAGAGACAGTGAAAAATTTATTATTCAAGATTCTAAAAATTAACTTTGACAAAGTCTCTCAACTATTCATTTCAATTAACCGTACAATTACCAAGTGGTTAACATGTACTACCAGAGTGGTCCAAGAGTTTACTTACCTCTTACTGCAAATGTGTAGTCTAAAGAAAAAAATTGGAAAACAAACAAGCAAAAAACTCTACTAAATCTCTATAATATACTACAAATTGGTTATTCTTTTCCTTCCAATTTCTGGTAAGATTGTGCCTGACTTTGAGTGGGACAAGTATTGTGCCCAAATGTGTTAATCATATGTATAAAGGTCAAGAGAAAAAGCAAGACTCAGGTTTGACATTTTTGTTCATGAGTGGAAAAAATACACATTCTGACTTTTCTCACAGAGAACTGTAATTTCACATTTAAAGAGAGACTCAACCATTATGTCTACTGAATTTAGCAATATCCTTAAAATTTCTTTCCAGGCCGTCACATCCATGCACGCAAAGGAGGCTGTGAAAATCTTTTGAAGCCTTGAGCAAATGAAACTAATATTTTATACAAATACCAATTGCTTTTATTATTTTTTCTTCTTTATAATCTTTTTTTCCCATTTAACATCTTTAAGCAAATACTAGGACATCTGGAACACTTGTATTTTTATTAGCATTTTTGACAGTATACCAAAAAATGTCTGAAAACTAATAAAATGTCTCTAGAAAATACATAAAATGTCACTGTCTTAAAGACATGATTTTACCATCCCCAAAGCTTATTTTTATATTGAAAAAGTCATTATAAAATCATTTAAACTCACAGATTTCCTTACAGAAAATATTTTAAAACTATTTTCTAAAAGTAATTTATTCTTATGATCCTCAATGTTGCCAAAGCAGCTTTTGTTCTTGGGCTTAGCTTTGGCAAATTCTTTTGGTAGTGCTCTTGTTCCCAAGACAACTAGCTAATGAAAACATATATATTGAGGTCACGTGACACGGAAGAGGCCAACTTGAGAAATGAACTTCCTTTTCTCACTTCTTCAGCAGTTATTCCTCCGGGATGGACGCCTCTGGCCTCACTGATTAAGGCTGCTTCTACCAGCCCCGAGGCAGTTTATAATCCAATTTCTAATCTAAATCCAGAAATTTCACGGCCGTGGATAATCATAGATTCTCTCAGTGTGAAGAATCAGTTTGTCTTTGCTAGAAAAGAGTTTGCTCTACATTGAAAAAAATTTCACTGCTTACCTTAGGAGTCTCCATAAGGGTCCTCTGTGCTCTCGGCTGTATGAAGCTGGAGTTATTACACTCTGCTCAGTAAACCTGGCACTCCACTGAGTCTGCTGAATCAGAAGTTTAAGAAAATATACTGCTATAAATCCAAATGGATATGTCCCTTAAAAGTCTTACAGCTGTTTTTCTTCTATACACTAAATATGAAAAAGTTACACTCCTTGGCTTGGTATTAAGTGCTGGGCTGAAAGTGGATAAAGCTGTCTTAAGCAAACTATGGGGAAAGTCTTTGTGAGACTGGAGTCTCACCGCAGGAGAAAATATGCCTCCATTATGGTCAATCTGGCTGCAGCAGACACTTCCTAAGAATTCCTGGCTGTATCTGGTGAGAATCGAGGGGGAAAATTCTTTCCAAGAAGCTATGACTAATTTTCTTAACATTTTACACTGATGAATACTTAAAGAAGATGAAAGAAAACTACTCAGGCAGACTGGCAAATGAGAAGGGTAAAGACCTGACATTTCTTGGAAATCTCATCAAGTGAAAAAAAAACCCATAAAACTCAAAACTAAAATAGTTATCAATCTCTCACTTATATAAAAATTGCTATCATAATTTAATAGAAAAATTTAACTAAGAAGTTTTAGCTCAGATGTTTGTTAAAAGATATACCTAAAAGGAGTATTGCCCTGTTATATTTGAGTGCTAAAAATTACCTTTATTATTTTTCATACAAAATTCTGCCTAAGTCTTCAAACTCTAGAAAGTAACTGAAAGATAATTTTCTTTCGTGGGTATTTAAATTGTCTTTATTTTATTTTATTTTATTTTATTTTTGGTTCTTATGTAGCTATAAGTGTTTGGATTAAAGTTTCTGAATGGGTTTCAATTCTCTGTTAAAGGAGGAATGTGAACATCTAATTTTGAAAGAAGAAAAAAATCCCCACTTAAAGTAAAATGAAAAAGTTCTGGGAAGTTCTATCCCATGCATCCTTATTATTCCAGACTAAATCTGTCTAGAATAATAAGGACTCATCAAAGTCTCAACTGTTTCGGAAATAACCTAAAAAGTGTTGATGTTAAGAAAAAAAAGTAAAATGTAGATATTCAAAATTCCTTAGAAAATTTTGTACCATCTTAGCCAAAATCCTTACTCTTTCAAAAAAAACCAGTTTCCTGGGTTCTGATCAAGATGGCAGCATAGGCAAACATGGTACAACGAACCCCCCACAACCACCTCAAAATTACAACTAAAATTACAACCACCTCAAAATTACTACAGAACAACCATCACTCATAACCACCTGAAATCTAGCTGAACAGAAGTCCTACAACTAAGAATATACAGAGGAGCTACATCAAGACTAGTAAGATGGTCAGAGATGCAGAAATGGCTGGTCCCATGTGTGGCAGTTATAAATCAGGAAGGCTATCTCAGCTACAGAGGTCCCCACGTTAAGGCACAAGGAACTCATCTCCATATCAGAAAACCCAGCCCAAAATTCCAGTCCTAGGAATAGAAGTCCCTATAACTTCTGGCTGTGAGAACCAGCAGGCATTGTGGCCAGGTAAAACAGAAGGCTTCTGGAGCCCCAGGTGTTCCTCTTAAGGGGCGCAGACAGGGACTTACTCAAACTCACTTGCTCTGAGCTCTAGTACGGGGGCAACAGCTCGAACGTCACCAAGGACATAAGAGGAAAAACTGGATTGTCTGGCATCAGGATGAAGCCTGGAGGGACAGCTTTCTCCCAGACAGAAGTTCTGGCAAAGGCCATTTTTCTTTTGCTGAGCCCTTCCCCACAGAACCAACAGGGGCACATCATTTATGAATCTCCATCAACCTGGCTAACCCTGTTTTCCCCACCCTGGTGATTCCCTGAGACCCTGCCCCATCTAATTTGCAAGGCCATCCAAGCCATTTCTAGTGTTTTTCCATGCAAACGGCCTCTCTTGCCTCGTGTTTCAGACTTTCTTAAAATCTCTCAGACAATCAGCATATAACCTCTTCATGCCTCATACCTCTTGCTATGTGGCCCCAGGCCCGGCACTAGTGGCAGCGGGCCTTGTTTCTCAGCTTGGTTTCTCCTGGGCATCTCCATCTGAAGATCACTGGTGGCTCATGCCAGGTGGCTCCAGAAGAGGCACACACAGTGTCTGACCTTGCACCTTCTGGAAGAGCCCAGAGTCAATGCACCCGGTGGACAGCATCTGAACATGCCATATTACAACCCTACCACCTCCATGAGTGACACACTCAAGGGGCAGACTTGGCAGGCACCAAAGTCCCACTGAAGCAAGCCCTGTTCCATAGGGTTGGCCCCTGCACAGCAGCTCCTCACCATAGTCAAAGCTGGTCCTCCCAACCAGCCAGCTTGGGGGTCAGTCTCTCGGTGTGACATACTGACAGCAAGTGTGGCTCAACTACAATAGGACAGTGCACACAGCCCACACCGGGGACATATCTGGCACTCCCAGCTTGGGTGACTGGGGAGGCTGTGCCTTGGGGCCTTCAAGGAGAAGAAAAAAATCAAGCTCAAAAATATGAATAATAAATGGATAGTAAAAAGAACAAAATCTTACCATTAGTGACAGCATGGATGAACCTAGAGTGCATTATGCTAAGTGAAAAAAGTAGGTCAGAGAAAGAAAAAAATACCATATGGTTTCACTTATATGAGAAATCTAAAGAATATAAATGAACAAATTAAACAGAAACAGACTCATAGATACAGAGAACAAACAATGATGGCTAGTAGAGGGGATGGAGGTTGGGAGACCGAGTGAAAAGAAGTGAAGGGACTGAGAAGTATAGACTGGTAGTTACAAAATAGTTATGGGGATGTAAAGTGCAGCATAAGGTATATAGTCATAATATCGTAATAAATATGTATTGTGATTACTGGGTACTATAAATACCAGGGGGGACACTTTGTAAACTATATAATTGTCTAACCACTATGCTGTACACCTGAAACTAATACAAGATAATATTAAATGTAAACTGTAACTTAAATTTTAAAAAATCAAAAAATTACAAAGGAAGACAACACAGTTCTATTAGACTTAGTTTTTTATTGTTCTCATTCTTCAGGGGGCACAAACATTCCTTTTTGGTGTTTTCCTACATGCTGCTATTAGAGTATTTACTGCACACTAGGACAACGCACCCTGTGGTGGCAGTGAATTGTGGTAGGCGATGCATGTCAGAGGAGAGAAAAAACTAATAAAGCATCATTTTCTGCCATGTTACTCATGAAACTGGAAGAAATTAAAACTGAAGACAGATAATAGTGAACAACCAGGTTTAAAGGCACACAGATTCAAAAATAAACCCAGTGATAGATAAAATAATATTCCAGTTTCTCAGATAGAAGAATGATCTTCTGTAACCTATCACCATCTTAATCAACCATAAGTCTTTATGTGAATATATATGTGCATTTTTACATGCATATTTTCTAAGTTGTAATCATAGTATGTGCGTATATATACAAGGTCTGTCCAGAAGGTACCCAGCCATGTAATACGAAAAATAGAGACCTTTATTGAAGAGGTTACAAGACACAAGAAACATTGTACACAGGACAATGATGCCTCAGTCCCCTTCAAAGTAGGCACCTTGGGACTTCACACAGTTTTTCCAATCACCATCAGCTGCCCTGAATCTCATCGATGGTCTGAAATCTCTTCCCTTTCAAATGGGATTTTGGTGTTGGGAAAATCCAGAAGTTGAAGGATGCCAAATCTGGGGTATAGTGGGGCTGAGTCACCTGGGTGATTTCACGTTTCACCAAAACACTCTGCAGGAGACGTGATACATGAGTGGGAACATGGTTGTGATGAAGCTGACAATCACTAGTTGCCCATAGTTTTGGCCTTTTGAATCATCTGAATAATTTCCAAAGAGGAATGTTCAAGCTTAACACAAAATTGGATACAGATTTGTTGCTCTACTTGCTCAGTCATTTTGAATGGATGGCCTCACAGTACACCTGCTCACTCAATGGTGTCTACTGCCCCCACTGACTAGTACAGTGAAGTCATCGTTGTTCACACATGCACATTCCAGGCCACTCTCCTTGGCTGCCAAGTTACATTGATGTCTCACAAACTGTTCTTGTTATACTAACAATGGGTGGACTGTTTCTGGACAGACCTCAAGTGTATGTATTTGAAGTATTTATTTTTCATTTTTTGCACTTGAATAAATGTGCCATAATCTACTCAACCAGTTTCCTATATTTGGGTTGCTCCCAAATTTTAATTTTATGAAATAAAATTCTGCTGTGAATTTCACATTTATAAGAGATACTTATCAGTCACATTATTGAGCCAGAGAGTGTACTTCCTTGTACATTTTTTAGTGCCTATTACCAAAATGCTTTACCAGGGTTATGCTGGTCTATTGCTAAGGATGTGAGATGTGAGAGAATACTGACACAGTTAATATGCAAAGCCTTTTTTTGACCATACAGGTAATAAAAACAAACAATTCAATGAATCCAATTACATTTCATTGCATCGTATTCTAAAACAATTTTGTTTTGAAACTTTAGCCTATCATTTTTCATAAGAATAAATTTCATAAGAATAAGGCTTCATAAGAATAAATTTACTCATTCATGCATTTACTTATTCATTCATTTATTTATTCAAAAGCCATTTATTGAGACCTTCTTTAAAAATATCTGATGCCAGATATGGTAGTGAAAATATGGTACTGAAGATCTAGGAGAGATACAGAACTGGGGATACAGTAGTAAATAAGAGAGACTCCGATTAAACTCTTAGTGCAGATTTCAGTGAGGGAGACAGAAATTAAACAAATTACTACACAATTAGTTATTTCAATATAACAGTTAAATAAGCAATAAAACTAAGTACTGAGATTTATTTAAAGAAATATTAAAACAAGGTAGCATTAAATTGGCGGGAAGAGAGAGTGTAGTTTCCCTGAGAAAGTTACATTTAAAAGTTAACTCCAGAGAATGAGGAGGAATTCACCAAGTCACAGAAAAACGAGTGGAAGGAGAGGGTTAAATGTGGGTCACTGTCCCAATACAAAAAGAACGTGGAGAGTTAAAGGTAAGCAATCAAAAATTGGTTCCCAAAAGTGAAACATGAGTGATAAAGCTGGAGATTCTCAGGAAATGAGGTCTTCGAGGTAACCTAGGAAGGGGACATCCAGGGTTTTTGGACACAATGAGGATTGTTAGTTTTATACTAAGTCCAATAGCAATGTAGTTTAAGAGCCAGGGGGAATAAAGAATTTTAAGGGTCAGATTGATAAAATTAAATTCAACTCTTAAAAACAGTTTTCTAATAATTATTTGGAGAAGAGACTCGAAGTAACAAAAAAATAGGTGAAGGTATACCAATTAAAGGATTCTTGAAGGAAACCAGGATGAAAGATGATAGCTTGGGTTACATAACCAGCAGCAGATATGGAGAAAAAAAACGACAGATTTATGATTTATACTGGAGGATTCTACACAGGCCTCGGTGTGTGAGTGAATAGGGGGAAGAAAGAGGTCCCAAAGCTGGAACCCAAGCTTCTGGCACAAGCAAGTGGATAAGTGCTGGTGCCACCTACTAAGATGGGAATTGCAGTGAAAATCTCAAGAATGTCATTGAACCATTTAATTAGAGTGCATGTGGGAAGTTGATAGATGTTCATCAGAGACTCGGAGAAGGGGTCTGCAGTGAAGATGTAAATTTGTAATAATAAATGAAGCCATGGCAGCAGCTGGAGATCATCTGGGAGGAGGAGGTAGAGAGTGATGAGAAAGGTGGTAAAACACAGAGTCCTGAAGAGTTCAGGACTCTTCAGTACTTGGCCACCAGGTTCAAAAGGAAGATCCTTCCAAAGATACTGAAAAAAGGAACCAAAGAGGTAGAAGGAAAACAAATAGGGTTCCAGAATCAAAAGGAAGAGCATTTCAAGGTATTGAAATGGTAGCGAACGCTGATGAGTTGACAAGTAAGACAAAGAATGAAAATTGGAAGCCCGGGTGACCTTCAACGGGCAGTTTCAATGGAGTGAGGCAGCCAGCCAATTTGGGTGGGATAGAGTGAGAAAGTGGAGATGGCAACAATGTATAACTTAGAGTAATTACATGAGCTGACATTTTTGATGTCCGAATCTCAATGATATTAAAAGGTAAAGAAATAACACATGTATTTTAGAGACACTCTCAGGTTGTGCTACCATTATGGAAGGTTTTCATATTTCCAAAAGATTCTATGAAAATATACATCTTTGTCCATGGCCTTGAGGGCACTGACCCACTCCAGATATCCTGCTTATACTATTGCAAGCTCAAGGAAATATGACACCAGTAAATGTTTACTGGGGGAGAAGGTAGAATGCTTGGAATAGCTGGCAATGCCAATAGTTACTTATAAGATTTCCTCAGGGGTATCCTAGTGTACCCCGTTACAAAACAAGGGCTTTATATTCTCAGCTGCTTAAGCATATTTATATATTCAATGTATAATATAATTAATGTATTTACCCATTTCTAGATAGGTAAAATGGAAATATAAAGTCTAACTTAGCCAGGTCCACTCCCAATGGCTCAATATCCATAATTAACTTCCTGTTTTTTTTTTTTTTTAAAGATCTTATTTATTTTTAGACAGAGGGGAAGGGAGGGAGAAAGAGAGGGAGAGAAGTATCAGTGTGTGGTTGTCTCTTAGGTGCCCCTACTGGGGACCCAGCCCACATCCCAGCCATGTGCCCTGACTGGCAATTGAACCAGCAGCCCTTTGGTTCACAGACTGGTGCTCAATCCATTGAGCCACACCAGCCAGGGCTAACTTCCTGGTATTTCATGCTGTACGTTAATTCACTAAAAATACCATTTCCATTGCAAATACTATTTATTTAAGGATGTAAAAATCTCAGTTTCAATCTACATTCAAATATTCAATTGTTTAACATATTAATTAATTAGTTGTTTAGAATTACTTCCAATTTAACATTTAAGATACACCTTTGATGCAGCTAAACTGTCTATTTTACTTTCTGGGCTCATCAAGGAGGCCATACACTCGAATTTTCTTTCTGTGAGTTTCATTTTTTAGTACGGATTATAACTATCAAGCCTATGTTTTCACCTATAGAAATCCTCCTTAACCCAGCTTTCTTCTTTTTGCCTGAAAATTCTTTTCAGTAGCTCATTTTCAAGGATTTACTAGCTCAACTGCTTCTGAGAAACCAATGTTTGTCTTTTAAGATACCCCAGCAGCCCTTCCATATTTATCTACTCCATCTGTTTTCCATTCTAGTTTCTCTAAACTCCTTTTTACTTGTCAAGCCTAATCTCTCTCCCGTCACTGACCTCTCCCTCATCTTAGTGCATCTAGGACCAACTGTCGTGTCAGTCGTCTGCAGGATTACTCCCTTCTCTGTGAAAAGGTCACAGTAGCACTTGCAAGACTATTTTACAATAAATATATTTTACATTTTAAATGAAGTGCAAAAAGGTGACAATACAAACCAAAATATGTATGTAAACACAGCACTCTTCCCTGTGGTAGACAACTGAATTTCCTAAGATCGTAGCCAACAAAAACTACACATATCTGACTTGTACTTTGGCTTTTTGCTTTCTAATTACAGATTGCAAGAGCAAAGACATAATTTTTATATCTCACAATCTCTTCTTAGAGAAAATAACAGATGCAGGGTATATTCAGAATTGAAATGTAAATGTTAAGACATTATGTCACGGTTAAAACTATTTACCAGATGAGTAAAAATAACACATTTTTATGTGGTAAACCACTTAATTAGAACTGTATAATTCTACATTATTTGCTCTATTTTTTTCTATTTTAAAAGAAGCCAAACATCTCTAGAACAAACATTTTTCCTGTGTCGATCGGTTTTAGAGTGCCAACAAAGTTTTGCTTCTTTTCTTTAAAGCACATTTATTTTTAGAACTTTCACTCCACTATTGCAAACACATGTGCTTTTTTTGTGTGTGGAAGAAAAGAAATAACTAAGGTTGCAATTCCCTTTAAATACTTTTTTAAACATGAAAATATAAAGAAAGAACGAAGGAAAAAACAATAGGAGCTTTATTTCAGAATCCTGCGCTGTGCCAAGCATCCAATCTGTAAAACATTTTACCCTGTTGGTTTGGGGATGGGGAAAGACATCTGTGTGTGAGGCATCAATCTGTTCTTTTGAAACACAATTCCAGCTCACAGAGCTTTGATCTGCTGAGTGATAAACACAATTTTCTGAAGCTGCTTTTTAAAAAGCAGAAACATTGACAGTCTAAATCCTAAACCCTTAAGACAAACTTTTATCCAAACAAACACAATAATAATAGCTAAAATTTCTGGATCTTAACAATGCTCCAGACCTTGAGCAAATGATCACATGTATATTATCTCAGTTAATATTTACTTACAGAGAACGATGCCGATATTATTTGCATTTTACAGATAAGAAAGTGAAGAAGCAAATAGTTCTCTATATTGTGCAAATCGCTTGGCGAGTCAGTGGGAGTTACAACCAGGTATAGAATGCAGTTCTACCTCTTAGTCCAGGCATCTTTCTTCTAAAGCGAGCTGCCTCCCTCCACTAAAGTACACAATGGATTGGAAAAAATGAACCTAACAGTGAGTCAGATTACGTTGCAGCAATAAACTTTCTTTTAGGGTCAGCTGGGGAATCAGAAAAAGGAGGAGAAAGATGAATCCATCTACAGCATCTAAAGGGGTTCCGGCACTACCTTATACACTTACATAGAAAAAGCTTTTTTATTGAGCCAAAACAATGGTAAAACAGATATCTCCTTGGCATCCATTCAATGCTCATTTATTGTATATAAAGAGAGGTCTTCTTATCATCTGAGTTCAACAACATAAAATGCTCTATAGTCCAACAATTCCTTTCTTCAGGCTCAGTTAAGGCTAGGAAAAGTTTTTCTCTAATATTTCAAGCAATAGGTATTGTCTCCTATCTAAATCAGACATCCCTCTCTGAGAACTCTGAGCACTTTTACATGCATTATCTCATTTATCTTCTCAACAACTGCATGTAGCAAGAAAATGAACTTCCCCTTTTAAGGCCTCACGCAGTACCTGTCAACAGGTTAGCATTTTCACATTCCTACTTAATTTTTCATGCACCTTCTTAGGAACTAAGCAAGAATTGCAGGATTCCAGTTCTGGCTTCCCCACTAGCCTTGGGCTGTCCCATAGCTGCCCTTGGCTGGAGTTCCATCTGGCATGTAATGAAGGTTTCAGGCTAGGTAAGCTCCAAGTTCCCTTCCAGCTCTAATATTCTACGATTCTAAGCTAGTGGACTAATTGTAGTATTCAGTGGAAGATTTATTTTCAAGTTTGAAGAACTTTTGGGTTCTATTTGCCTCTTCAATCACTACAGTTGCTATTTGCCTTTCTCTAGTGTCCAGAACTTAATTACACAGAGAGGTTATCTGAAGGCATTGGCAGGACGGCAGCTTAGGTAGTAAAAACTGGAAAATAGGAAAGGAAAAATGAATGAAACAAGAAAAGAAAGACAGAGTTGTTAGGGAGAGAAAGAGGGAAATGTGAGAAGAGGGAGCAAAGAATGGGAGGAAGAGAGGGGGAGACAAATAGGAAAAGAGAGGGAGGGAGGCCGTGATAAGGAAAGATAGAGGAAAGAAGGAAGGACAGGGGACTAGTAAGGATAACGCCACTAAAACTATTTGTGTTTTCCCTCTGTTGTTATCATTATAACAATACTGTTGCTACACTGGAGAAGAAGTTACAGTTGGTTTAATAGAAAGAGCGTAGGCTTTGGAGTTAGGTTACATTTGGGTTCAAATTCTGACCCTTCCACTGATGTGCAGTATTATGTCCATAGGCAAATTGCTTAATCTCTTTCAAATTTAGTTTAACTTTAATTATAAAAAAGGAAAACATCTCTCTTTCAAAGTTTCTATAATTTATGATGTAAATGACCTAGCACGCATAATATTATTATTTATAATGTAAGTGATATGTGGCAATCATCCTTCATCTACCAGCATCTACATTAATTGAACCTAAGAGGGAACATAGAAAGTATGCTTTGTATGCCTTAGATTACCTCTGGTCCTTTCATCCTTCTCTGCCTCATATGTCAGCCACTAGTTTCTGCTGCAACACGTATGAGTGCTAATGGCCACGGACCTCAAATTTGGGGGACATTGCTCCTGCCACTGGTACCGCTCCCCACCAACAGATGAATATACGGGGACATCATGAGGACAGCACAAAGATTCTGCTGGCTTTGTCCTCTCTGTTACGACTTTCTGTCTCTACACACACGAAATGCTGAAAGGTTGTTTCAAAGGCCACAATCTTAAAATAATGCAGAAACTCAATGGCTTTGTATTCAGTAATATTCTCAACTGTGCGCAAGTGATTCCCACTTTAATTAACCTCCGTGACTGCTCCGTGTGCTCTAAAGGAGGGAGACGCGCATAAGAAAAACAAGCATTTGCAGCCTAGGTCTCCGGAGGGGCAGTGAGGCCTAGTGGAAGGTAAATTGCACTGTAAGGTTGCGTTCTTAAACAAGAAGTATAAACGACTGCTAAGAAAAGCGAAGCACGGGCTTGTTCGGAATTAACACGTACAATCTCTTCACAGGCCGAATCACTACACTTGCAGGGTTTCTTTTGCCTGGGTTTCCTTAATACTCACTCAACTGGCAAATATCAGTGAGCTAAGTGAGAGACTAAACATATCGCTAGGGAGTATAAAAGGTTATAGCTTTGCTCTCAAGAAACTTGCTTTCAATTCAAAAGACTTCAAGTGATTTAATTCTTTCATCTGTAGTGTACCAGCTGACACCATTTTGTTTATAATTACTGGGTCAGCCCTGAGATTCCTTATAGGCCCACTCAGTTCACATCACGAGGGGGGCGACAAGAAATAGTCTAGCACAGCATTGTCCAGTAGAAGTAGAATAGAATAGGAAAAAAACTTACATATGCAATTTTAATTTTTTTGAGTAGCCATGATAAAAACGTACAAACCCAAGTAAAATTAATTTTAATACGGTATCTTATTTCATCTAAATATCTAAACTACTATCATTTTAATATGTAATCAATGTAAAATGTGTTAATGAGGATTTACACATTTGCTTTCACTAGGTCTTCAAAATGCAGTGTGTATTTTGTACTTACAACACATCACAGTTGGGAGTGCCTAGTGTGTGGACGGCACAGTTTAAGTGTCTCCTCCGAGTGGTCAGATAGTTTATTCACCTCAATTATGTATCTATATTCAAATATTCTCCCTCCGCACTTACCCTTACACTCAACTCTCCATTATTATATGGAACAGGGAAGTATGCGCCCAAATGTCTTGCTGTCAGAGGCGACAAGGTAGGGCTCATTTTCCTTGAATTTAAGTTCAGTGTTTTCATCTGTCAGTCGCATGCTTTGATATGTCTTGCTAACTGTATTTAGAAACGTTTAGCATTTGGGGTCAAAGAGCCAAAGTGGCAACATAAAATTATAGCCCTGGACAGGAAATGTCAATGGGTGCTGGAAGCCATGGAAAGAACACCCAGAGTTAGGACAGCAGAGCATATAATTGTTGAGCCCATGGCAGCATTTAGCAGGGAAATGCCCCTGTCATTACCTTCCTAGACCACCTATGGCGGCACTGCTGCATTTATATACTGCTTTGATGAGAATGTGGAATGTGGGACAGTGTCTTCAGTGAAAACATGTTCCCGTAATTGACCAGGAGGTAGACTATCCACATAATTTCTAAACCTATTGTTTTGTTGTTCATTTGTTTGGGTTTTGCCCGTAGTGGTCTTCCTTGGAATTCTTCACAGTCCTCCTCGGTTTGAATTCCTAAGGTAGATGTCATAGCTAAGTACGGTGAAAATGTAGCATTTGAACATTGATAATGTCACTTTATGTCAAGAAATGTGAGGGATCTGAGATTTTACTCTGCTTTCAAGTTATTAAGTTAGCTTGCCATAGTTTCAAAGATTATAGTAGACAATATAAGACTCCTGGGCCGTAGACAAAGGAATTTATTGCATTTAATACTTTATTATATTTATTACAGGTTCCCATCAGTTCCCCTTGCTCTTCAAGTTCCATGGGGTTATGCCCAAGTGGATGCTGGGTACACAATGAGTACACATTACATCTGCAGAATCTCAGATTAAGAAAATCTCAATCTTCCCAAAGGTCTGTTGGTGAACCTGCCCCACCTTTTTCCCTGGAGGGAGATATTGTCTTTATTATCCTGGAGAGAAAACACAGCTTTCCTATCTTCCAAGAGAGGTACCTTCTCTATCTCTCAAGGCTGTTTGCCACCCAAACACCCTTGAAAAGATGGGAATAGAAGCTATCAATGTGTTTACTCAGAAAATGTGCAGAAGCAAGAGCTAGCCCTGGAGAAGTGTCCCCTAATAGCCTTATATTAAAACTCCTCACTAGCCCTCTCTTATCTACTAGATAAACTTTTTCATTTTTCACTTATTAATCAACACTTTCATATTGCTTTTTAATGTATCATTAGATTTGAATGATTATCAGATATTTGCAAAAATGATGATCCAATAGATTTAAAAGATTCAAAAATTACTCCAGGTGAATATTTAGAGAAAAATTCTGGTTACTACCACAATTGAGAGTCTTGAGGAATTAATGGGTTTTAATTAATCATAAGATCTGGATCTTTTGAGAGCCTAAGTTTTATTTGCTATTATATTTTCTTACTGTATACCTTGATCTGTACTTCAGAAAATATGGTTATTATAAACATATTTAATCTCTTGCTTTCACATGACAGTATTTTACATTCCTCTTTTCTGATAGTAAATATTAACAGGAACTCTAGTTTAAAGTAGTGCTTGATGTCAAATATATTTCATAAAACATACCTAGGTTGCATAGACTCATATTGAAACATTCATGTGTACATATGTAGATTATATTTAAACATATAAACAGTTATTTTATGAACAACTAGTACTCTTATAACACTGTATAGAATCTACTACTTTTAAACAGCTGAATTGCATAATTTAGAATAGCAAAGGAAGTTGGAAACCACATCCAGTTTAAGCTTTCAGGAGAATAAAGGTCAGCTAGAGGTCATTTCTAAAATAGAATTAGAAAGAAGTCCTAGAACTATTGCCCAACTCAGACTCACTTTAGAAAACAAGCAAACGTGTGCTGTTCTCTGTGATTTCCTGGTGGGAAACCTCGCAGGGGCTCAGGTTTGGTTCACGTTTCAGCTGACCATAAAGAAGTCTTGAAAGTAGACTGTCGCAAGGAAGGGGTCTATCCACTGGATGAGTCACTGCCCGTTTCCTTCATAAGGGAATCTTACAAAAACTCTGCACACGTGAATTTGACAACTTCTATGAAATGAATGAATTCCTCACAAAAGACAAACTACTGCTCTTCGGGATGAAATAGATCACTTGAATAGGTCTTTAAAATAGCTGGGCATTACTTTATTTTTAGTATAGTATTAGTCAAGTAAATGACATAGATTATTTATGGAAAGGCTGGGGGACTCACTGCTGTGCATTTGTTCTACAATGTGGTAAGGCCCTTCCTCGTGGGAAATCGGTCCCTTTTCCTATAAATGGACTTTGAGTCTAAGCCCTGAATCATACTGGAATATGAGTGAGGTATTGTGACTGCTCATTTGATCTTAACATTTTTGGGTTTTATATTAAGCAACGCCCTTGTTGCCTATGCATCCACCTTACTCCTATAACAAATCCTATGTCATATGGATCCCCCCCAACTAAAGTTATCAGAAGAAACTGGCAAGGATGTAAAGAAATCAGGGCAGGGCAGGGGAAGAAGCTTTCAGTTATTTCAGCTCCTGATTCCATGGGGAGCTCTGGAGCATGAATGGTACCCCAAAGTTGTTTCATCTTGATGCATGAGAGCTGAGCATCTTTTAACTCTTGTATCAGTCAGCTCTGGCTGTAAACGTCCTCTGGGAAGGGTGCCATAACCTCCCAGGGTAAGACAGCTTCTGTTGGCCAAAGACAGTTCTCCAGATGAGGCTACAGATGTGAGTCATTACCAGCCGACACTCACAGTGGCTGCGGTATGGGCGCACCAATCCAGCAGTTCTAGGTAGGGAAGCGACTGTGTTTGCCACAGTCTGGGGAAAGTGAAAAATCCAAGACAGTTATGTTGGTAAGACAACACTTCACAATGCCATGGAATGCAGCTCGAACATAATAAATAGTTAGAGTTATTTAGTAGCTAAAGTGGAAAGGTAATGTGTTTAAATGAAAGCAGGGCTGATTAAAGTATAGAATTATTAGGAGGAACAGAACTCTAAAATCCAAGTATGATCTATTCAAATACGTACCTTTGTTTTTTTAATTATTGTTTACAATTTTATTTTACTTTTGAATTATAATACACATTTAGTAACATTCCAAATTTTAAACACACAAAAGGATATGAGTAAAAGTTCACCCTTGCAAACTTACTCATCTGTCATCCAGTTTTCCTAAACAGAGGCAAGTTTATGTGACTTTTCAGAAATAGTCTTTGTACAAACATATATCTATATTTTTTGTTTTCCTATTTTCATAATTTAGAGTACATGTGTGAGATCAATCCATATTAATACATAAAAGCTTTCTTACCCTTTTTTTTTGCAGCTCCATCATATTTTATGTGATTGAATCATACTTTATTTAGCCATTTCTCTATTGATGAATATTTAGGTTGTTTCTGATCATTTGTTATTATATGTAATAACATCTATCTATCCATCTATCATCTATCATTGTATACATTCATGATTATAACTATAGGATAAATTCCAATAAGTAGAATCACCGAGTAAAACACTGTTTCTGTCATCTTAGACTAAATTATGTCGTAATAACAAATGATGTCAAATTCTGGGCAGGTTACCGCAGCACCAATTTCTCTCTCACTCATGTCACATCTCTATGGCAGGATGCTTTGGCTCTTTTCTACATCACCTGTGTTCCAAGACCTAAGCTGCAGGATCCCTTCCAGCATATAGAAGGTTTTTGGCAGAAGAAAAAGAAGACATGCTTAACCAAATGATAGCTCTTAAAGTCTGCTTGGGAACAATGCATGTCACCTCTACTCACAGTTCATTATGAAGGTCACATGGTCAAGCCTGCCCTCAGCGTGTATGGATGTATAATTCTCTCTTCAGAGGGGAGGGGAGCAAATATGTCGAATAACAGCACAGGTCGCCACAATGGGTAGGTATGTTTATAAATTTGGTAGATACTGAATCTTTCTCTTTAAAAGTATTAGAAATTTAAACCCATAAAAATTGTATGAGTGATTCCACCACTCCTTCACGGGAACTTTGCAATATCAGACTCTTTGATCTTGGTCATCTGAAAGGTGAAATACATTTTGGTGTAACCTTAAGTTGATTTTTTAATCATTAATAAAATTCATACTATATTTATATTCATATTCAAATATGTCTTAGCATGGAAATATTTAGGTATAATCTTTAATGGTCTTATTGTTTCTTTTATTTGGAAGCTATATTTCTATTTATTCTGCCTATGATCATCAATTCTCTGTTGTTATCAAGTCAGCTTGTGCACCTACAGGATCCCACTATTTTTTCCATGTGCTACAGCTGATACGTCTGTCCCTTCAACAGCTTGTCTGTCCCGGACAAGCTGTCTTCACTGTTTCATATTTTTATGACAGGTTTTTAAAAAATAAAACACAAATGAAGTACTTTTTACATCTTACTTTAGATATCATTTTGTTGTGTTTAGCTCAATATTCAAATAAGTTCTGATCATTTTTGTATCTTTTAAAATAATTTTCTTCAAAAAATAATACAGCTAGGAAACACTAAAACTTCAGGCAAGAAAATAAAAGTAAGCCCATACCTATTCATTCAAAGACAACCATTTGTTTGAATATTAGTTCTGTCACCTTTGATGTGAGATCCCTAGAACTGAGTTGTCTGGCAGTCTGATTAATAAGCGTCATTCGTACTATCAAAGAAATCAATAGTGTCAGGCAGGTTTCCAGCTTTTCCTCTTGGCTTCTCACTGGGTAGTCATCAAGCAAATGAAATCCAACATGTGGTTTCTACAAACGTTTCATTCTGTGATATAGTGTCTCTTCCCTTTGGGTTTTTTGGGGAAAGATTATAACTGCAGGTCTGGGCTTGAAGTGGCACAGAGCAGGTGGGGGAGATTTAATTATTTGGGCCGCTTAAGGAGTATAAGAAATTTGTCCGGAGGCAAAGAGGAAAACTGAACAACAATCCACTGTATAAAGTCAAGGTTCCCAGACAGAAAGATGATCCATAAACACAGAATCTAGAAGGTCCAGAGATGAGAATCAAGATTGGCAATGGAGAATTCTTGAGTTTAGGGCCTTGTCAAAGAAAGATCAAACCAACTGTTGTTTAGAGACAGGGAAATTTCAAACTGTGGTCAGTTGCCTTGAACATTTAACTTCTTCTTATAGGCTTGGGAAGCTGTGTCTGGGCTACACGGATGTCTGGTCTGCCCAGGAGTCATCTGACAGCCTTCCATGACTTCTGTTCCTGACATTTAACTCGTGTTTCATTTATGACTGCAAACAGAAAATTGAAAAGAAATAATGTACTCTTTTGGATTGGGAACTGAAAAAGTTGCTGGTTGCACATTAATTCACATCTAATAATACTTACTCATTTTGGTGAAGTTCAAGAAATCCGTGTAGCAGAAATTTTAAAAGTAATATCCTGGTACCTGAATATCAATGTCTGACTCAGAACCAATCGGAAGACTTCTACATGCCACGAAGTGTGAAAACAGAGACATGACTGACAGATTCTTTCTGATCCTGCAGCTAGTCGTTTTTGCCTGCCACTTGATCTTTCTCTCTTTTTCAATTGCTCGGTTGCAAATTCTGTGAATAAGTAGTTCAGGCTAAATGTGACCTAGCCATGCAATTTGTTTTCTGCCATGACTCACGGCACTGAAAACTATTTTCTCTGTACCTATTTCTAAGCTGGTTGTTTTGCAATTTTGACAAATGCCCTGTGCCTGTCCTTGTCACGAGTAAGATCGTGCGTCAGCTTTTCTAATGAGAGTCCCTAGTTGTATCGTCTTCACAGTTCAGAGGATTATAGAGACAGGTGATTGACAGCAGAGAAATAGAGTATATACAATGTTTATTTCACAAAATATAATCATTGATGAGGTTCCTGAGCTAGGCTGTGAATGGGAATAGAAAAGAAGACATCTAGGAATTGAAGAAAAAAAAAAAAACCTGTCAAGATTTAAGAATTGATCAGCTCTGAGAGCTGGGGGGAAATGCAAGGAGAGGGAAGAGTCGGAGATGATTAAGATTTTGAGTCAAGTGAAAGAATTGAAATAATAATTGCTTGTTCATTTGTTTTCTGAAACTTGCGAGAACTTTGAATGATGAGCAAAATGTGTGAATACACATCATTGTCATAACATGGAAACCATAATACCTGAGCAAACGGGATCTCAAGTTTACCACACTTGTCTTCTTGAAAATAGTTCGCAAAGAAGTCCTACTGTAACTTCTGACAAAGATATCTTACATTTGCTAAATGGCTATGCAGACAACTGGAAGGAATTAATCACCTGACTTTCTCTACCAGCTGTTAAACAGAGAACCGTGCCTTAATAGAGGGAGGACAAACTACTGTCTGTTTGCCATATTTGGCCACCTCGGGCTTTGGAACAGCTTGTAAGCTAAATAAATGATTTTAAATCTTTAAATGATTAAAAAATCAAAAGAAGAATATTTTGTGACACGTAAAAATTACATAAACTTCACATTTCAGTGTTTTGTTGGAATACTGCCCTATGTGTTTGCTTCTGTTCCTTCTATGGCTGCTTCCTCTTGTGATAGCAGAGTTTTGTGGCTTCAACGGAGACCATGTGGCCCACAAACCTTAAAATACTTATTATCTGACCTTTTAAAGAAAATATTTGCTTACCCTTAATGCAATATAAGCTATAGATCGAAAGTTAAGAAAGAATGATAATATAAATTGAAAGCATAACCAGTAAAAACAGTGGTTTAATTTGAGCAATGTTTTTCATTTATCCATTCACTCAGTAAATATTTAAGGAGAGCTTACTCTCTGTTTATCAGTATGTGAGACGCTACAGATGCGCAAATTCATTAAGACAAGTTAAACTTTAGTTCACTTCTTACTAATAAAACATTCTGAAAATTAGTCCTCTTTCTGGTTATTCTTAGCAAAAGGATGACAAGGAAATAAACTGCAATTAGAATAGAAAGCTTCCTCTTAAGACTCAGTGTATCCCACCAGCATTAGAATCTTGGAAAAACAGGAGGGAAGACACGTAGCGAATCCACCTTCTCCCAAACCCACATATGGTTTTGAATTTGCACTCATTAAAAAAAGGTAGAAATCTTGAAGAATCTGTTATCTTCCTAGTACTTTTCTAATTTTTACTTAGTGTTTACTTGTAATTCTTTAAGCAGTTCAATGGGAAAGGCGTCAGTCTCATTTCACATATGAGGAAACCGAGATTGAAGGGTAAGTTGACAACTGTTCCAGAATAGTGCACTGTGATGTAGTTGGTATGTTCTAACATTGAGAATAACCCCCCTCATTATTTTATTAAAAATATTAAATTTAACACATATATTTATGGATAATGGAGATTTTGTTGGAAATAAGAAAACTTGTTTTACCTACCACACAAACTTCTTAAATGTTTCTTTTAAATATTTTTCTTTTCCCTAAAGATCCTCATAAATTCTCACTTTAAAAGAATTGCAAATACGTGGAAGCCACTGAGGACCCTGTTTATCAGTTTCTTATTATAGACTATCCTATACATCAATTGTATGTGTATGTATGTGTGTGTCTTAGAGAGAAGTATTACAACATACTAGTTATGTTCAGATTATACAATTTTGAAAAACCTGGAAAAATTATTTCACAGACTCAGCTTCTTCATATGTAAAATGGAGGTGATACTTATGCTTGTGAATAGTTGTAAAAATTACAAATAAATATCAAATTTAAAATTAATTCTATTAATTTATTAATTTTATCTATTTTGCAGCTTAGTAAAAACAGGGGATTCGGGATTGAGTCCATTTCAAAGGTGGGAAAAAGCTGGTGAAAGCAATTGCAAATGGCTGTATCACTAACTGTTATTTTCTATCCTTCTAGAAAATACCCAGGAGAGGTTAACATCCAGAAGGGCATGATTCCAAAGCTCATTTCTTTTTAAAGAGACCAACAGTTTTATATGCTGTGTTTTGAAACCTGAGGGCTCAACAGTGGTAATTTAAGAAGTTTCACAAATATTATATATCTATCAAATTAGTTATATTAGAATGAATATATAAAGCTTAAACTTCTAGGTAAACAGGACAGATTGCCCATCTATATTCACCGCTATGCCTTTCTCAAATGGAAAATATCAGTAAAGAGATTTTAAAACATAAACTCAGAAAGATAAAAAGTATAAAACAAAGCACATTAAGGACAGTTTTTGGAATGTGGAATTTACAAGAATAAATGGTAATTGATTTGGAAGCCCCAAATATACTGAAATCTAATCAAGCAGTGGGGTAAGCCAAGAAACAATCTAATTGTAGTTAGAATTCCTAAAAGCTAAGAAAGGGCAAAGATACAGATATACAGATACTGAAGGGTAAGGGTAAAGGTGGGACTAAAACAGATGGGCATTGGATAAGAGTCGGTGAGATAAGCAGTGGGAAGTCCAGACCCCACCCACCACCTCAGCAGAAGACTGGAGACTTATTCTCTGGGGAAGGCAAAGTGGAAAGTCACTGATGTCTCAGTAGGCGAAGTAGTGGGAAGGGTGCTACACCCAAAACAAGGGCAGCGCGAGTGTATGTGGAACACTGAAACTGACCATGTACCTTTCCCATTCACTTTCCAGATACTGGCAGCCAGACTTCTAACTTTAGGCAACACTGTTCTTTTCTAGGTAATCTGACCAGATCTAATGAAAAGATACTGTCATCGGGGTTTTCCAACAAAAGATTATAACCAAATCACTAGTGAAGGCCAAATTCAACAAGCCTGTAGCTTTTAAACAATTTTCCATACCCCACTGAATACACGAATAGCCAACAAAGCATCAGAAGACACATCATTCAAGACTTTAACATGAATGGTAAAAGCAAAACATACAAACGTAGAAAAAGAAAAAAGCCCAGGAAGAAACAGATTATGCAAGGAGAAGAAAAGTTTAAATATGTATGTATTAATAATCCCAGAAAAATAAAAACAGACATTGCATTCATGAAACAAGAATAGAGATATAATGTTTGTTCAGAGTAAGAAAACTATTTAAAAATTAAATGTATAATAAAATAAGGAAATAGCCTAACAATTGGAAGATAAAATCAAAGAAATCTCCCAGAAAATAGAGCAAAGCAACAAAAAGATGAGAGTTAAATGGGGAAACAAAGGTAAGAAAGTGAAGGAGTCAATTCAAAAGGCACAGCGTTGAGCAATAGGAGTTCAATGAAGAAAGACCACAGAAGACAGAGCACACGAAATCATTAAATAAGCAATGAAGAATATTTCTCTGAACTAGAAGGAAATTAATTCCAAATTGAAAGTGTCAATTAAGTATTTATTGAGTGGATATAATGGATCTATTCCAGAGCACTTAAGAATGGAAATTCAGAACCATGGTTACATAGAAAATTCCAAAGCTCCGGAAAGATGAGAGAGACTACAAGTGGAGATCAGAAAACAGGATGGCTTTGGACTTAAGAGAAGTGCCGAAAGCTGAAAGACAATGAAACTAAATGAAACTCTGCCGTAAAAAGATTTTCACTCTACTTTTTCTATTCTTAGACAAACTGACAAATCAAAGGTAAGTATAAACATTTTCACACTTTTAAGAGGTTCAAAAATTTTTCCTTTCATGCATTTTTTTCTCAGGCAACTTCTGAAAGCATGCTGTGCTAAAATGAGGGAATAACCAAGAAAAAAGGAAAGCATGGGATCCACATAAAGAGGTTTTCTTTCCTTTGAGAAAGAGGCAAAGACTAGCTCCAGGATTAATGTGAAGGAATGTACCGGGAATGTAGCAGCTAGTCATTGGACAGCAAGAGCAACTCAGAAAATAAAACAGAATATCTGATGCAACTGGGAGAGTCTGGGTGTTTTTCAGTGATCACTGTGTAGAAATTAAAGCCAACAACCAAATAAGACAATTAGCTACAGAGAAAACAAAAAGTTGCTTAAAGAAGGAAAAGGAGTCATGGTTTATACACAGCTTCTCTGTGAGTGGTACATGAATAAACAGAATAATGCATCCTGAGTAATTTTACAATAATGTTTGTGGGCTGATAAAGGAGTTGGGAGTTGATCTCTGGGACCTAGTGAGCAAATGAGAGCTAAATCCTCATCTGCCGTTCTGGAAATTCAATGGATACTATCTAAAACAGAGATATCAAGGAATAACAATGTTGTTATACTGACACCAGCGGAGACAAGGTATCAAAAGTAACAGCTAAAAAGCTACATCTGTTGAAAGCAGCTAGCCCCTGAAGATACTGAAATCTGAGGAAATGACGAGGCATTGCTGTTTTTCTTAGTAAGTATTGTAAAACCACTTGACTCTTTTAAATGTGCCAAAATAACTTTCACAATCATAAATGTCAAATTTAAGGATATGTTTACACTGAAATGTTTTAATTTTTAACAATTAGAAACACATTTATTGAGTTGTGCAGCCAGGGTAATTGATTTTGGAGTCATTAATTAAAATATTGTAGCTTGGCACTGTTATTATTATCATTATTATTAAATTATTATCATTATTAAACTCGGGATTGCATATGTCTATTTACTAAAATTATAGTATTACCTATTAAATAGGCTTTTCCCCCTGAAATAACTAACATTAAACTAGTACAAAGCTGAGCAAAAGTCTGAATGCAGAGTGATATAAGGATGCCCCTGACATCCATAATCTGCAATTATAGATGTTTATATTTATTGAAATAACCTTGTTGAAATTACATAATCCCAGAATCACAAAATGCTGGAACTCACTTGGAGAAATGGATGTTGAGGTCCCAAAGGAAAAATAGCCTGTCCACACTCTCCTAGGTAGAGAAACGACAAGAATGAGAAACCAGCTGCTTCCCTCTCAGCACTGGCTGTCTACGCTGAGTGAGGTACCCTGGGCCAGAGATCGCCAGAGTCTGCGTGAAGAAGGCTCATTCCGAAGACCAGTGCAGTTTGAACGGAAGTACATTGGGTGGTTTTGTTATACCAAGGAGAACACGAATAACCACTAATGCAAATCTCAAGAAACAAATTTGAGACATGGCATCATTGAAAAGACAGAGCAAAATAAGCCTCAGCCTGAGAAAAAAAGTGATTTACTTCCAATCCTGTTCATTCTATGCTTCAAAAAAATTATTGCTAACTGAAGATTAATAACAGAATAACACTTTTTTTTTGCAGTGCACATGTGATAACGAAGGGTAGTTTATACAATAAGAAATAGGATATGGTAACTGTATGTTCTTCATCAGGTTTCTGGCAAAATGTCCTCTGTATCACTCAGGGATTTTTTACTCTAAGCAACAGAAACTGATGTGGGCTAACCTAAGCAACAGAGGGTTTACTGGTGAAATACTAAGGAAGGGTGGCGGAGATGGGGAGGCCACAGAACTGGCCTGGGTAACTGCAGCAGCCGAGAAGACTTCAGAGGACTGGGAAACCAGCTGCGGGCCTGGCCTGGTCACGGGAAGAGTCTGATGAGGCCCCTGCCTCTGGAAGGAGGAAAGTGTTGCCATCCTGTTCTCTCTGCATCACTTGCTGAAGATTCAGAGTGTTCAATTGGCTGAGCTTCAGCCATTTGCTCTCCCTTGGCTGACTAAAGTGGTAAGAGGGAAAAACTGGCATTTCTGCTTTTTTGATTAAGCACCAGCCCGCTGACTTCTCTGCTACCAGACTGCACACTGGGGAAAAGCCAGTAGGAAATGAGGGAACTATTAGAAATGCCACAAGGTAGCAAATAGCTATTATATCTTTCTTGTTAAACATGCTTGTACCATTGTGTTTACTGAATACTCTACTGAAAGAGCATTCTTTGGGGTTTTTAAAATTTTTTTTCAAGACTTTATTTATTTATTTTTAGAGAGAGGAGAAAGGATGGAGAAAGAGAGGGAAAGAAACATCAATGTGTGGTTGCCTTTCATACACCCCTTACTGGTGACCTGGCCCACAACCCAGGCATGTGCCCTGACTGGGAATTGAACCTGTGACCCTGTGGTTCACAGGCCAGCACTCAATCCACTGAGCCACACCAGCCAGGGCAAAGAAAGAGCATTCTTAAATATCTAAAAAAGCAACTTGTTTAGAGTGTCATCTTTTTTGGCAAGCTGATAACGAAAATCTTCTTATCAGGGTGACACCAGCCCTGGCAAGGCCGAGTTGCTTTCTTTCGGTATATTGGGATTCATAGGTAACATGGGTAAACCTTCTGCCTTGGGTCAAATGCAGCACATCTATGAGAAAAACGAGCTTTTACCCAGTGGTCTACGTGGTGATCCTTAAGGACATGGCTTTGTGTGGGGCTCTGTGAAAGGGCTAGAATGGCTTCAAAATGCTTTTAATGACAAGATAATATACTTGACCTTTTTAAACAGCTTTTATTTCCTATTGGCCTCTTAAGTTCATTGATCTTTTATAGTGCTTGCATTATTGTTTCCCTTTTCATGGCAAAGTAACAGAAGCAGTAAATCATCTTCTTAATCAGAAAAAAATATAATGATTAGCAGAATTTAATGAGTTGCAATGCCTGGGGAAGACCAGTGAGTAAGTACCAGAGAGGGTGGAGAAAAGGAAAGTAATGAGAACAGGTAAGGCTCTGGCTTCAACTTTTCTACACCAGTAACTTGTACAACATCATCTTTTAGTAGTTCCATACCCTAAATTTCAGCAAGGAATTTACTGCAGCCAATCATCTGTCCTGCAAACTAAGTGTCAAAATGCTCAGTGAAGTGTTTACAAATAATAAAGCAACTGAAGAAAATAAAAAGAAACCAAAATAATGAGGTGAGAAGAAAAGAAAATATTTTCAAATGAGATTGAAAATCAAGAGAAGAAAATGTGAACCAGATCTTCCAGTAAACAAGGAGCAATGGAAATCATTTAGAAAACCTGCAAGTAAAGATTTTACAGTATGTTTTGTTAAAGTGAGTAAAGTGTCGTTGAGTCTTTTCAAGTTTGGTAAATATTATCTGATGTCGAATTGTATGATGAGGTGAGAATGTGTCTACAGACATTTGGCACGCATTTCTGTACCGCATGTGAGCGTGGCTGACTTCTTCTCTCCCGCATGCAGCAGCAGCACGTCCTGAGGTAGCTCACGAAGTTACTAAGGCCTCAGGTGGATCTTAGCCCGCCTTTGGTAGGGTCAGAGTTTAGTGAGGTAAAGGGCTTTGTTACATGCAAGGCAAGCCCATGCTAGCTAGCCCATAAATAACCCTTAAACGTATATTCTATAAAGAGTAAAGCATCTAAATATAAGTACAATAAGGCATTTATCAAATGTATGTGGCAAATACCAAAATTAATTTACTTTTGTGTTTGCAATAATACGACAGAATGTAACTCAGGTCAACTCAAGTGAAAATACTATAATAAAACATAAACAGCATTAGCTCTTCCTAAATTTGTAATTAAGTTTCTATGCTCAACAACAACAAAAAATCATAGACACGTGCTTTAATGAGTCAAGCATTTCCTTAGGAATTAGGGAATGGGAGCCAGCCACCTGTCCTCCTGACTGCTGCATTTCCCACAGGGTTTGCTGGTTTGTGTCTATGTACTTTTCTATTGTCAAACACCATTGTCATATTGGTGCTTTAAAAAAAACCTTAAACGTCAGTTTATTCATTTCCCATGGGAAGTGTGGAGTTAGCCTTTTTTTTTTTTTTGAACTCTCTCACCCTCCCTACTGCAGAAATTTCCCCATAGTTGGGAGTTACAACTTTAGTTAGATCAGTATTCAGGGTTCACATGATTATAATCTTATGAATATCACCCGTGTTATGTTTTATTCTAGGATTATTTTTCCTGTTTTGATCAACCTTCTGTACATCTTGTTGGCATTAAGGCTCCTGATGGTTATTACTTGGTTGTGTAAGATGGACCTTCATGTTCAGTGGGGAGATCCCTTTGTCTCTGTCTTGCACCTCACACTTGACTCTTTCTTGCTTTATTCCTTCATTAGAAGGGACTTTGAGAGAAAGGCAGCATGAGAAATAAACTGTTTTTGAGAGGTTGAAATATGAAATTAAATCTATTCTCATACGTTACTAATAGTTTCACTAAGAATGGTGTTACTGATTCAGAATAATTTTTCTCCAAAATTTGAAGTCATTTCTCCACTGTCCTCTATCTTTGGAGTAACTTTGAGAGATCAAAATCTTTCCTAATTCTTAATCATGGAAGCTTTTTACAATCTTTATCCTTGAAGTCCTGCAATTGTACAATGAAATGCTTTCGTGTCAGTTGGTTTTCAGCTACTATACTGGGCACAGTCTTGGAATTCATGTGCTTCATTTCTTGGAAATTTTCTTGAATTATTAATAATTTTCTGCTTTCCAGTTCTTCCGGCCTTTCTTCCTGGATTTCCTATTAGTCAGTTGTTGGAGTTCCTAAACTGGTCCCCTAATTTTCTTATGTTTACTTTTTAAAATTTTTCTATGTTTAAGTTTTTTAAAAATTATTTTGTTTTGCTCAACTTTCTATGGGAATTTCTGTATCTCACAAAACTCCTTCTGAAGATTCTAGTTCTTATGTTTTTAATTTTTAAAAGCAATTATCCTCTGCTTGTTTGTTTTATATAGCATTCCATTATTTTTTCATGGATGCATTATTACTCTGAATAGAGTAATAATGCATTTAAAAATGTCCTTCAGTCTGTGTAATATCTGCTTCCTCCACATCACTTCTTTGTTTTATTCTCTGTCTGAATGTAAGTGGTAGATTAAAAGGTTGTTCAGAAATACAAAGGAGTTTTCCTATTGCAGACGTCATAGTAGGAAGATCTGGCTGGACTGTTACTTTGAAATTTACTATTTTAGATCTTTCTGTTGGTTTGGTAAAAATTCCCAGAAACGAATATTCCAGATATATGTCTTCCTGCTGGCATTCTGAAAACAGAGTGGTGGGAAGAGGGATAAGGGGTTCTCAGAATTCAGTATTAAACACTGACGCCCCCAACTCATAACCTGCCCTCAACTGTGGCCACTCATCTCCAGTCCAAAGACTCTCCACTTTACACTTTCCAGACAATGAACTTACAGTCTCTCTCTCAGTTAGTGTCTTCATCGCTTCAGGCTGACATAAAATGTCACAGCCCAGGTGGCTTAAACAACATAAATTTATTTTCTCGTAGAGTTGGAGGCTGTAAGTTCAAGATCAAGGTACCAATAAAGTTGGTTTCTCCTGAGGCCTCTCTGATTTGTAGACAGCTGGCTTCTCCTTGTGCCCCACGGCCTTTCCTCTGCATACACTCCTGATAGCTCTTACTCTTCATAAAGGCACCAGCCCTATTGGGTTAAGGCCCCATACTTATTACTTCATTTCATCTTAATTACCTTCTGAATGGGGTTTTCTCCAAATAGTCACTTTGGGGTGTTAGGACTTAATATGTGAATTGGGCTAAGAGCAAAATTCAGTCCATAATAACTGGGGAAAGGCAAGGTTCAGCTGTTCAGAATGTGATTCGGGATTTGTGGGTCTCAGTGTTTCTTCAGCTCACTCTGCAGTCTTTTTTCCTCCCCTATTTCCTCCACCTACAGAATTAAGAGACCAAGCCTTTTCCTGAACGTATCGCGGATTCTATCACATAAATCATGTTGTATCTTTTCTCCCCTCACCGTCAGTTTAGAATTGAGTTTTTTCAGAGCTACTCAATTAGAACTTGTCTTTACCTTTCCAACAAGCAAATTGTTGTTGCTACTGCAGGAATGGTAGAAAATATGTAATGATCGATATGTGATTGGAACCGCCAATCAGAAAGGATGCCTAACTGAATGGACCTTAGCCAGATGCCATACAGGTGCCCAGCAGCTGAATGCTTGTGCTCTGCTTGCCTTTTCCTTTATTCTTTGTGGGTACATGCCATTTAAAATAAAATCCTTTATCTGATGTTGTTTTGTGGTTTTTAGCAGAAGCACAGCTAAATGGGTGTGCTTATTCTATTATCTTTTACCAGAAAAGCATTGTTTTCCAAATTTCAAAATTAAACATGAAATAATACTTTAATTCTGCTTATGACTGGCTAAATGCGGCTTTGGAAATGTTTAAGCACTGTCGGTAGGTCAGTCTCATTGGATAGCTTTCGGGAAAGTGTCTAAGAAACGACGTATCGCGCATGTGAGCTGCTCCAGGGTCGGAGTCATCCTACTGATCCACCAAGTCATGAAATGTAAAATTTTTTAAAATTTTACTGCCATATTTTCAATACTTTTATCAATGCATGAATCTCTTTTTAAACAATTTCCACCTTACCTGATCTTCCCTGAGAATCAGTACAATATTGATAATTTTTTCCGAATTTTGATTTAATACATACTTCCCTCACTTAACTTACTTCTTTTTAACATGGCACATATTGCTAGTTTTCTATTCAATATTATTCCTAATTCTTCCTTGTTTGGAGGAGTTAAATTTGGTGTGTAAAATATTTGCTTTTCCAAGGTCTTTTTAGCTCGATGGCTATGTGACACAGTTCCAGCCAATGAGATATGAACAGAAATCTGTTGGAATTCCTATAAACACTCAATGTTTTTACATTAAATTAGTGAATGACTAACACCTTTAATTCTTGTTAGGTGATTCATTAGTTCTGTGGAACTGAAGTTTCTGAATTTTACAGCTCTAGCTTTCCCATTATATGGGTAATGATTTTATATATATGATAAAATTCTTAATCAGGGGTTCACAGGTTCACAAGCCCAGGGCCCATTTTTATAATACAAATAGATTTTTATTGGAACCTAGCTATACCTTTCACTTAGGTATAGCCTATTGCTGCCTTCACAGAACAATGACAGTTGAGTATTACAACCAAGATGACACAGACTTAAAAGTCTAAGATACCAGACACTCGGCCCTTTACAGAAAACATTTGAGGACCTCTATTTCTAAATCACGTAGCCTCTCAGAAGCTCCTTCTCTTTACCTTTAAACATGGCGACTTCTGAGCATTTCTAAAAGCATTTTCTGATGTATTTTTACAACTCTAAGCTATTTTAAAAGTACAGAATAACAAAGTTATGTTTTCACATTGTAGCCCTTCAAATATTTAAAAACAACAATGCATGATCTCCCTCCATCATGTCTTCTTTTAGCTAAATCATAGCAGTTCATCTAGCTCTTTCTCATGACAAAAAACCCCATTATTTTGTAAAGAATTTTATTTCATTTTTCAACATAACTGCTAAAATCTAGAACTCAGAAAAAAAATACAATCCCACAGTATGATATGACAAGCACGGAGA